>NC_059194.1:9768908-9992602 GCF_020615455.1 Coregonus clupeaformis | reverse complement strand
TTACATTACTATGATCTGAGAAGGTCTGTAAGGAGGAGGCTGCAATCCCTTTTTTTTTTTGCTGCAGTGTGTGTGCAAACCTGATCAAGACCTACAGGAAACGCGGTATGATCTCTGAATTGCAAACAAAGGTTTCTACCAAATATTAAGTTCTGCTTTTTCTGATATATCAAATATTTATGTCATGCAATAAAATGCAAATTAATTCACTTTAAAATCATACAATGTGATTTTTCGTGGATTACAGACTCTACATGCTTTGTAAGCAGGAAAACCTGCAAAATCGGCAGTGTATCAAATACTTGTTCTCCCACTGTACATAAACATGCACACTCCATATACATAAACATGCACACTATACAAACATACTATAGCATAAACATGCACACTCATTCCATTACTTCATACATCACCAACTCAAAAGCACATTCACTTTTCAGCTTCAACTTCCCTATTGTGCAAAACAAAACTATTAGTCACCACAAACACATTTCCACAAACCAACATGTCATGGGACAATGCACCTCAATGTTGCTGATATCCACTGTTTGCTGGAAAGAACCTAACTATCTCTCTGGCGTGTTGGTGTCTGTGTGTGTGTGTGTGTCTGTATCTAATTCTGTGTCACGTGTGTCTGTGTGTGTGTCTGTCTGTGTCTATGCTGTGTGTCTGTGTATGTGAATGTGTGTGTGTGTGTGTACACACCTCTTGCCCTACAGCAACCCCTCCTGCTCCTTTTGTCCATGACTAGTTGACTCAGCGAACTCCATTTCCTCTCATCTCATCTCCTCTTGTTTACTCCACATAGCACTTTAGCTCCAAAGTCATTTTTAACTTTAAATACCATCTTGTTATTGCAGTGTTTTCTGGCCCAGTGTCTACCTACTGTACTTTAAACCAATACATTATTCCTGCTTTACAGGAGAATACATTGCATCAGCAACTATGTTGACAGTAATAGCCTTTCAGCCCTCCTATATGGGCCCTCACAGCAACAATATTACAGCCTATTAGTTAGCTATCTGGCTGACCCCACTGCTAGAGGCAGTGGTGGTGGATGGTTATCTATTCTAGTCTTGGTCAGTCTCTGTCTGGGGT
This sequence comes from Coregonus clupeaformis, assembly GCF_020615455.1. Lineage (NCBI taxonomy): Eukaryota > Metazoa > Chordata > Actinopteri > Salmoniformes > Salmonidae > Coregonus > Coregonus clupeaformis. Next base: position 9,991,504 of record NC_059194.1, on the reverse strand, counting down.
ACAGCAGATCTCCTCTCTTTCATGCTTCCTTTCTTTCCCTTCTCGTTATCACACATTTTCTCTTGTTCGTTCTCTCCAACTCTCTTGAACCCTCTCTCTCTTTTCTCTCTCTACTCTTTCCTCTCCATTCTCTCCTCTTTCTCACACACACACACACACACACACACACACACACACACACACACACACACACACACACACACACACAATATCTCTCCCCGCTCTCTCAGCACCCGCTCTCTCTCTCTCTCTCTCTCTCTCTCTCTCTCTCTCTCTCTCTCTCTCAGTCTCTCACACAAACTCTCACGTCGCCCCTAACCCTGTTTCAAGGAGACCCCCTAGCAGCTGAACAAATGGAGAGAGGTAGAGGGACTGAGACTCTGAGGGAGCACCATCTGCCATAGGCCTCATAAGGGATACTTGTTAGGGACAGCCAGCTAGCCAGGCCAATCTGTGACCAATGCTGTGCGTGGTCGTATGTATGTGTGACGTGTGTGTGTGTGTGACGTGTGTGTGTGTGTATGTGTGACGAGTGTGTGTGTGCTCTTTCATCAGTGTACTCTATCAGTCTTCCCTAGGATAATCTGATTCCCCTCTTCCTACCTCCCTCCTCTCCCTCCCCTCATCCCTCTATCCCTCCCCCCCTCCATCCCCCCTTCCCTCCCCTCATCCCTCTATCCCTCCTCTCCATCCCTCTATCCCTCCCTCCCCTGCCTCCCTCCCTCTCCCTCCCTCCTCCATCCCTCCCTCTATCCTTCTTCCCTCCCCTGCCTCCCTCCCTCTATCCCTCCCTTCCCTCCCTGCCTTCCTCCCTCCCTCCCTCTCTCCTCTCCATCCCTCATCCTTCTTCTCATCGCTTTATCCCTCCCTCCTCCCTCCTCCCTCCCCTCCACTCCTCCCTCCCTCCATCCCCTCCATCCCTCCCCTCCCTCCCTCCCTCCTCCTCTCCTCCCATCCCTTCCTCCCTCCATCCCTTCCATCCTCCTCCCCCCCTCCTCCTCCCTCCCTCCCTCCCTCCCTCCCTCCCTCCCTCCTCCCTCCTCCCCTCCTCCCCTCCCTCCCTCCTCCTCCCTCCCTCCCTCCCTCCCTCTCCTCCTCCATCCCTCCATCCCTTCATCCCTCCTCCCTCCCCTCCCTCCCCTCCTCCCTCCCTCCCCTCCATCCCTTCCTCCCCTCATCCTTCCATCCCTCCCTCCCTCCATCCCTCCCTCCCCTCCATCCCTTCCTCCCCTTCCTCCCCCTTCCTCCTCCTCCTCCCTCCCTTCCATCCCTTCCTCCCTCCATCCCTTCCATCCCTACCTCCTCCCTCCCTCCATCCCTCCCTCCCCTCCATCCCTTCCTCCCCTCCATCCCTTCCATCCCTCCCTCCCCTCCATCCCGCCAGGAAAGGTATTGATCCCTCCATCCAGGATGCCTGTGCAGAAATGTGATGTGAGGATAACAGGCCTAATGGTATATTCAGGAGCCACCTTGGCCCCTCTGCCCACCACACATGCACAACATGCTGCACATACACACACACACACACACACACACACACAACTAACCACATCCACACTTCTGATACTGGTTTTTAGTTTTTTTTGTGTTGAGTGAGTCTAACTTTGGTGTGTCAATAAGCATGTGGATGTAAGGACACGGCGTGTGTTAATATTAATATTGATACAGGTCAGGTGTTTTGTATGTTAGTGGCAGATGTGCGCTTGTGTTCGTGTGTGTGAGTTGAGTGAGTGCACGTGTGGCCAATTTGGCCAGACATGCTGCAGACTGTGAGAGTGGTGTGCAATAGCGTTAGTGTCCGGTGTTTTCCCGTGTTTTAGTCTGCTCTGAGTGTGGGCTGTATCATGTTCACACACACACACACACACACACACACACACACACACACACACACAACACACACACACACACACACACACACACAGTATTCTCTTACAACGAGTCAAGCATGGGAATATCACCACACCACAGATGGCTGCAGTGCAAGTCCCAAGGCCAATTGGAGTGAGGGGAGAATGTGTGTGTGTGTGTGTCTGTGTGTGTGTGTGTGTGTCTGTGTGCTCCTTGTTGTTCTATACTCTTTATTGATGGCACACACACACTCACATTCCTAATGGATCTCAACCTGACAGTCTCATAAAGAGATTCTCCGTATACTTTTTATACTTTTTAGCCAGTAGTTCTGAATGTAGCACTCACGAGCCAAAAGTGGTCCCCAAAAATTGCTTACCACGTCCCATTTGTGCAGATATGTGCTCCACATCATTGCTCTCTCTCTCTCTCTCTCTCTCTATGCTGTGGGTGCATTATGTGCGTCTTGCTAGCTGTCACTCATGACACCACACACTGACACATATACTGACACCACACACTGACACCACACTGAAAGCACACACTGACACCACTAACTGACACCACACGGACACACACTGACACCCAACGGACACCATACTGACACACACACTGACACCACACACTGACACCATACACTGACACACACACTGACACCACACTGACACACACACTGACAACACACACTGACACACACACTGACAACACACACTGACACACACACTGACAACACCAACTGACACCACACGCTGACACCAAATACAGGCACCACACATCCGTAAAGGACAGGGGGCAGACTTCACAAGACTCTTTCTCTCAAATGAGGAGGATGATGAAGGCTTTGATCAGAGTAGCTTGGTGGGCCACGATCCATCATTCCTATTATTCACATTCCTATTATTCACATTCCTATTATTTACATTCCTATTATTCACATTCCTATTATTCACATTCCTATTATTCACATTCCTATTATTCACATTCCTATTATTCACATTCCTATTATTTACATTCCTATTATTTACATTCCTATTCCTGTGTGTGTGTGTGTTTGAGCATGTGTGTGTCTGCACGTGTGGGTGTTTGCGTGTGTGCATGGGTGTTTGCACCCATGTGTGTTCTTATGTGTCGAAGTGTAAAGTTGAGTGGGTTGGCGTGTTTCAGTTTTAAGTGTGTGTCAGAAGTGTTGATATTGAGGACAGTGGGTATACAGAGTGGGTCATATGACCTCAGTCTTTGTTGATATGTGTGTTTATGGACCACTAATCTAGGATTACATTGTATTAGTCTGTTTCGGGCTGAGTACAGTGACTTTGTTTGTCGCTTTGTTTGTCGACTTAGTTTGTCGCTTTGTGTCAATAGCAAATCTCTCAGATGAGTTAGATCTTTCAACGTGTTATGACTATTTATTCATGTATTTTTAAAATGTTACTTTGTGTAAAAGTAACTGCCCTTATTCCACTAAGAAGTAAACAACAGGAACAGGAGAGACCGATAGAGTATCTACAATGATGATCTCACCAACCATCATCACTACCAGGCTCATGTTACTGTTAGACATATACATTCCATGTCCTGAAATGTGACTCTCTCACTACCTTGGCTGGATGTGTACATGTGTACTCTGATACTCCTAGTGTGAGTAGCTTAGTAGTGTGAGTAGTTTGGTTTCAGTCTTTTCTAGTTTTAATACTGCTTTTGATACTTATCTTGAAAAGGGTTTCTCTTTGTCTAAATAACAGAAATGTTGACCCCATCCTTGTCACGATCGTTCATGAACGAGAAGGACCAAGGCGCAGCGTGATATGCATTCATATTTATTTACGTACTGAACACACAACAAAACAACAAACGAAACGTGAAGTCCAAGGTAGACAAATAACATACCTCACACGGAACAAGATCCCACAACCCACTAGTGCCAACAGGCTACCTAAGTATGGTCCCCAATCAGAGACAACGAGCTACAGCTGCCTCTGATTGGGAACCACCCTGGCCAACATAGATCTAAACGATCTAGAAACGAACATAGACAAACCCAACACAGAACATACACACCCTGACTCAACAAATACCAGTCCCTAGAGTCAGGGCGTGACAATCCTCATATGAATTCAGAGGATTTTACAGACGAATGGAAAAAGAGGCGGAAAAAACGTCTTCAGTCTTGATAAATCCCCTTGGTATTCAGTGAATATTGCATTGACCTGATCTGTTCAATAGAGAGAGAAAACATGTCTTCAGTCTTGATAATCCGCTATGTAGTGATGTCTGCAGTATTACATGTGTCGATTTTACCTGTTGTAGATGCTGACGTCAATCACTAAGTAATGATATAATTTTGATGATTGTCTATATGTTAAAGAAGGTAAGATGCATATTAGCTGATCGGGTCCTATTCTGGAGGGCTTTTGGAAAGGTCTTTAAATCCTAGGTGATGCATGCACAGGTGTGCGCAATCACAAACACACACACACAGACACACACACACACAGATATAGGTAAAAGGTTAGAGGTGAAGACAGATTGAAGACAGGTTTCTATTTCCCATAATCCTCTAAGGCACTAGACCTGAAGAACAATCCAATTAGAATCATCTTTGCTTGAATGACGTACTTTCACTAGCTATCACTAGCTTATATATCCATACATATGTATTGGCCTCTCATTGGTCAATACTAGCATCAGCAATCCAGGGTTTAAATACAGAGCATTTGGAAAGTATTTAGACCCCTTGACTTTTTCCACATTTTGTTACGTTACAGCCTTATTCTAAAATGTATTATTTTGGTTTTTTCCCTCATCAATCTACACTCAATACCCTATAATGACAAAGGAAAAACAGGTTTGTAGACATTTTTGAAAAAATAAAATAAAAAATGAAATATCACATTTACATAAGTATTCAGACCCTTTACTCAGTACTTTGTTGAAGCACCCTTGGCAGCGATTACAGCCTTGAGTCTTCTTGGGTATGACGCTACAAGCTTGGCACACCTGTATATGGGGAGTTTCTCCCATTCTTCTCTGCAGATCCTCTCAAGCTCTGTCAGGTTGGATGGGGAGCGTCGCTACACAGCTATTTTCAGGTCTCTCCAGAGACCGGCTTCAATTCCGGGCTCTGGCTGGGCCACTCAAGGACATTCAGAGACTTGTTCCGAAGCCACTCCTGCATTGTCTTGGCTCTGTGCTTAGGGTTGTTCTCCTGTTGTAAGGTGAACCTTCGCCCCAGTATGAGGTCCTGAGCGCTCTGGAGCAGGTTTTCATCAAGGATCTCTCTGTACTTTGCTCCGTTCATCTTTCCCTTGATCCTGACTAGTCTCCCAGTCCCTGCCGCTGAAAAACATCCCTCAGCATGATGCTGACACCACCATGCTTCACTGTAGGGATGGTGCCAGGTTTCCTCCAGACGTGACGCTTGGAATTCATGCCAAAGAGTTCAATCTTGGTTTCATCAGTCCAGAGAATCTTGTTTCTCATGGTCTGAGAGTCCTTTAGGTGCCTTTTGGCAAACTCCAAGTGGGCTGTCATGTGCCTTTTACTGAGGAGTGGCTTCCATGTGGCCACTCTACCATAAAGGCCTGATTGGTGGAGTGCTGCAGAGATGGTTGTCCTTCTGGAATGTTCTCCCATCTCCACAGAGGAACTCTGGAGCTCTGTCAGAGTGACCATCGGGTTCTTGGTCATCTCCCTGACCAAGGCCCATCTTCCCCGATTGCTCAGTTTGGCCGGGCGGCCAGCTCTTAGTGGTTCCAAACTTCTTCCATTTAATAATGTATTTTTTATATTTTTTATTTTACCTTTATTTAACTAGGCAAGTCAGTTAAGAACAAATTCTTATTTACAATGACGGCCTACACCGGCCAAACCGGGATGACGCTGGGCCAATTGTGCGCCGCCCTATGGGACTCCCAATCACGGCCGGTTGTGATACAGCCTGGAATCGAACCAGGGGGTCTGTAGTGAAGCCTCAAGCACTGAGATGCAGTGTCTTAGATCGCTGCGCCACTCAGGAGAATGATGGAGGCCACTGTGTTCAATTTTCAATTTTATTTTATATAGCCCTTCTTACATCAGCTAATATCTCGAAGTGCTGTACAGAAACCCAGCCTAAAACCCCAAACAGCTAGTAATGCAGGTGTAGAAGCACGGTGGCTAGGAAAAACTCCCTAGAAAGGCGAAAACCTAGGAAGAAACCTAGAGAGGAACCAGGCTATGAGGGGTGGCCAGTCCTCTTCTGGCTGTGCCGGGTGAAGATTATAACAGAACCATGCCAAGATGTTCAAAAATGTTCATAAGTGACAAGCATGGTCAAATAATAATCAGGAATAAATCTCAGTTGGCTTTTTCATAGCCGATCATTAAGAGTTGAAAACAGCAGGTCTGGGACAGGTAGGGGTTCCATAACCGCAGGCAGAACAGTTGAAACTGGAATAGCAGCAAGGCCAGGCGGACTGGGGACAGCAAGGAGTCACCACGGCCGGTAGTCCCGACGTATGGTCCTAGGGCTCAGGTCTCTCAGTTGGCTTTTCATAGCCGATCATTAAGAGTTGAAAACAGCAGGTCTGGGACAGGTAGGGGTTTCGTAATCGCAGGCAGAACAGTTGAAACTGGAATAGCAGCAAGGCCAGGCGGACTGGGGACAGCAAGGTGTCATCATGCCCGGTAGTCCTGACGTATGGTCCTAGGGCTCAGGTTCTCAGAGAGAAAGAGAGAACGAGAGAATTAGAGAGAGCATACTTAAATTCACACAGGACACTGGATAAGACAGGAGAAGTACTCCAGGTATAACCAACTAACCCCAGCCCCCCGACACATAAACTACTGCAGCATAAATACTGGAGGCTGAGACAGGAGCGGTCCGAGACACTGTGGCCCCATCCGAAGAAACCCCCGGACAGGGCCAAACAGGAAGGATATAACCCCTACCCACTCTGCCAAAGCACAGCCCCGCACCACTAGAGGGATATCCTCAACCACCAACTTACAATCCTGAGACAAGGCCGAGTATAGCCCACAGAGGTCTCCACCACAGCACAAACCAAGGGGGGCGCCAACCCAGACAGGAAGATCACGTCAGTAACTCAACCCACTCAAGTGACGCACCCCTCCCAGGGACGGCATGAAAGAGCACCAGCAAGCCAGTGACTCAGCCCCTGCAACAGGGTTAGAGGCAGAGAACCCCCAGTGGAGAGGGGAACCGGCCCGGCAGAGACAGCAAGGGCTGTTCGTTGCTCCAGAGCCTTTCCGTTCACCTTCACACTCCTGGGCCAGACTACACTCAATCATATGACCTACTGAAGAGATAAGTCTTCAGTAAAGACTTAAAGGTTGAGACCGAGTCTGCGTCTCTCACATGGGTAGGCAGACTGTTCCATAAAAATGGAGATCTATAGGAGAAAGCCCTGCCTCCCGCTGTTTGCTTAGAAATTCTAGGGACAATTAGGAGGCCTGCGTCTTGTGACCGTAGCGTACGTATTGGTATGTACGGCAGGACCAACTCGGAAAGATAGGTAGGAGCAAGCCCATGTAACGCTTTATAGGTTAACAGTAAAACCTTGAAATCAGCCCTTGCCTTAACAGGAAGCCAGTGTAGGGAAGCTAGCACTGGAGTAATATGATCAAATTTCTTGGTTCTAGTCAGGATTCTAGCAGCCGTATTTAGCACTAACTGAAGTTTATTTAGTGCTTTATCCGGGTAGCCGAAAATAGAGCATTGCAGTAGTCTAACCTAGAAGTAACAAATGCATGGATTAATTTTTTCTGCATCATTTTTGGACAGAAAATTTCTGATTTTTGCAATGTTACGTAGATGGAAAAAAGCTGTCCTTGAAACAGTCTTGATATGTTCGTCAAAAGAGAGATCAGGGTCAAGAGTAACACCGAGGTCCTTCACAGTTTTATTTGAGACGACTTTACAACCATCAAGATGAATTGTCAGATTTAACAGAAGATCCCTTTGTTTCTTGGGACCTAGAACAAGCATCTCTGTTTTGTCCGAGTTTAAAAGTAAAAAGTTTTCAGCCATCCACTTCCTTATGTCTGAAACACAGGCTTCTAGCGAGGGCAATTTTGGGGGCTTCACCATGTTTCATTGAAATGTACAGCTGTGTGTCATCCGCATAGCAGTGAAAGTTAACATTATGTTTTCGAATAACATCCCCAAGAGGTAAAATATATAGTGAAAACAATAGTGGTCCTAAAACGGAACCTTGAGGAACACCGAAATGTACAGTTGATTTGTCGGAGGACAGACCATTCACAGAGACAAACTGATATCTTTCCGACAGGTAAGATCTAAACCAGGCCAGAACTTGTCCGTGTAGACCAATTTGGGTTTCCAGTCTCTCCAAAAGAATGTGGTGATCGATGGTGTCAAAGGCAGCACTAAGGTCTAGTAGCACGAGGACAGATGCAGAGCCTCGGTCTGACGCCATTAAAAGGTCATTTACCACCTTCACAAGTGCAGTCTCAGTGCTATGATGGGGTCTAAAACCAGACTGAAGCATTTCGTACACATTGTTTGTCTTCAGAAAGGCAGTGAGTTGCTGCGCAACAGCTTTTTCTAAAATTTTTGAGAGGAATGGAAGATTCGATATAGGCCGATAGTTTTTTATATTTTCCGGTTCTTGGGGACCTTCAATGCTGCAGAAATGTTTTGGTACCCTTCCCCAGATATGTGCCTCGACATGATCCTGTCCTGGAGCTCTACGGACAATTTCTTCAACCTCATGGCTTGGTTTTTGCTCTGACATGCACTGTCAACTGTGGGACCTTATATAGACAGGTGTGTGCCTTTCCAAATCATGTCCAATCAATTGAATTTACCACAGGTGTAGAAACATCTCAAGGATGATCAATGGAAACAGGATGTACCTGAGCTCAATTTCGAGCCTCATAGCAAAGGGTCTGAATATTTATGTAAATAAGCTATTTCTGTTTTTTGTAATACATTTTGAAAAAAATCTAAAAACCTGTTTTCGCTTTATCATTATGGGGTATTGTGTGTGGATTGATGAGGATTTTTTATTTATTTAATCAATTTTAGAATAAGGCTGTAGAATAATGCACTGCATATATAGCACTGGTCTGTGTCTCTGCACATAGACAATCATATAATAAGAGTAAAATAATGCATACAGACACCTACAAAATAACACACAGGGCATTTACACACATTCTCTCTCACTTTCTCTCTCACTCTCGCTCACACACAAACAAACACATACACAAACACACACACAAACACACCAGAACCAGGTCTTGATGAGGTTGGTCCTTTGCGTAATGTAATATATTCCAGAGCCATGTATTATGTGTTTTGCAGCGATGCAGCATGCTGTCTCCCATCTAGATGGGCTCTGTAATCACTTAATACACAACCGTCCAGTGATTAACATCATTAAGATACAGGAGATAAATAATTATGCAGAATGATCATTAAAACTCCACATTAGGAATGGGGAGGTGTGTGTGTGTGTGTGTGGGGGGGGGGGACTAGATTTTGCAACTAGCTCTCACGGTCAAACGTCAAATTTCTAAGTTGTTGCGAACGTCAAATTTCGAAGTGTTTAAGGTTAAGTTTAGGTATTAATCTGAATTTTTAAGGTTAGGGTTAAGTTTAGGCATTAACTCCGAAATCTTAAGGTTAGGCATTAACTCTGAATGGTTAAGGTAAGGATTAAGGTTTGGGATACGCTTAAAACAAAAATCTCAAAAATAACTTTCTATTACTGGATATGAGCTTGCAACCTTTGGAATCAGAGGCAGATGCTTACACCCATGCGCCATCCCCAACATCCGAGCAAAACAGAAACCTACTTTAAGGTAACAGCGCTCACTGTTGCCCCTAGTGGTGGTTTCTACGTCATCTCCCGACATCCTCAAGACATGGATGGACGTCGAATACTGACTTGTTTCATGGGTGACCTGGCAGAGATTTTGTGTGGGAGCGTTAGCTTCCTCTCTCTCTGTCCATCTGTCTTCATCTGCATCTACGCAAATCACACACAACCTCAAACAGTAAAAATTAGGAAAACAAATGGTAACATACTCTGTCACACACACAAACACACACATACACATCTTCTTCACCATACTGTACCAAATTTTGGCAAGGCATTCTCTGAGTGATCGCTCATGCTGTCTCTTTGGGGTTTTGCCACACTCTAGAAAACAAGCGAGTGGACCTGAGAGAGCAAGACAGACAGAGAGAGCAAGACAGACAGAGAGAGCAAGACAGACAGAGAGCAAGACAGACAGAGAGAGCAAGACAGACAGAGAGAGCAAGACAGACAGAGAGAGCAAGACAGAGAGAGAGCAAGACAGAGAGAGAGAGCAAGACAGACAGAGAGCAAGACAGAGAGAGCAAGACAGACAGAGAAAGCAAGACAGACAGAGAGAGCAAGACAGACAGAGAGAGCAAGACAGACAGAGAGAGCAAGACAGACAGAGAGCAAGACAGACAGAGAGAGCAAGACAGACAGAGAGCAGAAGAGAGGGAGTGAGAAAACCACCGATAGAGATGGGAAAAGGAGAAATACTCTTAACACAGTATTGCAATATGTCGACATCGTCCCCTTGCAGTCCCTAACACTATCAATGCTTTAGAGAGGCCAAACTCAGGTGTTGAGCCTGTGTGTCATCATATCTGTGACCAAAGTGGGATTTTAACATAGTTTCCCTAGCTTCATGCTATTAGACAGTCTATCTCATATCTACACTTTCATCTCTCTCCTGGCACTTTACTCCCTACTTTCCTCCCTACTTTCCTCCCTGCTTTCCTCCCTGCTTTCCTCCCTACTTTACTCCCTACTTTCCTCCCTGCTTTCCTCCTAACTTTCCTTCCTGCTTTCCTCCCTGCTTTTCTCCCTGCTTTCCTCCCTACTTTCCTCCCTGCTTTTCTCCCTACTTTCCTCCCTACTTCTCTCCCTTTCTTCCCTGCTTTCCTCCCTACTTCTCTCCCTGCTTTCCTCCCTGCTTTCCTCCCTGCTTTCCTCCCTGCTTTCCTCCCTACTTTCCTCCCTGCTTTCCTCCCTACTTTCCTCCCTGGTTTCCTCCCTACTTTCCTCCCTGCTTTACTCCTTACTCTCCTCCCTGCTTTCCTCCTTTCTTTCCTCCTTACTTTCCTCCTTACTATCCTCCTTACTTTCCTCCTTACTTTCCTCCCTGCTTTCCTCCTTACTTTCCTCCCTACTTTCCTCCCTGCTTTCCTCCTTACTATCCTCCTTACTTTACTCCCTACTTTCCTCCCTACTTTCCTCCCTGCTTTCCTCCTTACGTTCCTCCATACTTCTCTCCCTGCTTTCCTCCCTACTTTCCTCCTTACTATCCTCCCTGCTTTCCTCCCTACTCTCCTCCCTGCTTTCTTCCCTGCTTTCCTCGCTGCTTTCCTCCCTACTTCTCTCCCTACTTTCCTCCCCTGGTTTCCTCCCTACTATCCTCCCTGCTTTCCTCCCTACTTTCCTCCTTACTATCCTCCCTACTTTCCTCCCTACTTTCCTCCCTTCTTTCCTCCTTACTTTCCTCCCTACATTCCTCCCTCCTTCCTCCCTACTTTCCTCCCTGCTTTCCTCCCTGCTTTCCTCCTTACTTTCCTCCCTGCTTTCCTCCCTGCTTTCCTCCCTACTTTCCTCCCTGCTTTCCTCCCTACTTTCCTCCCTACTTTCCTCCCTACTTTCCTCCCTGCTTTCCTCCCTGCTTTCCTCCTTGCTTTGCTCTTTACTATCCTCCCTACTTTCCTCCCTACTTTCCTCCCTGCTTTCCTCCCTGCTTTCCTCCCTACTTTCCTCCCTACTTTCCTCCCTGCTTTCCTCCCTACTTTCCTCCCCGCTTTCCTCCCTACATTCCTCCCTGCTTTCCTCCCTGCTTTCCTCCCTACTCTCCTCCCTGCTTTCCTCCCTGCTTTCCTCCCTAATTTCCTCCCTGCTTTCCTCCCTACTCTCCTCCCTGCTTTCCTCCCTACTTTCCTCCCTACTTTCCTCCCTGCTTTCCTCCCTACTTTCCTCCCTGCTTTCCTCCATTCATTCCTCCCTGCTTTCCTCCCTGCTTTCCTCCCTACTTTCCTCCTTACTATCCTCCCTACTTTCCTCCCTACTTTCCTCCCTTCTTTCCTCCTTACTTTCCTCCCTACATTCCTCCCTCCTTCCTCCCTACTTTCCTCCCTGCTTTCCTCCCTGCTTTCCTCCTTACTTTCCTCCCTGCTTTCCTCCCTGCTTTCCTCCCTACTTTCCTCCCTGCTTTCCTCCCTACTTTCCTCCCTACTTTCCTCCCTACTTTCCTCCCTGCTTTCCTCCCTGCTTTCCTCCTTGCTTTGCTCTTTACTATCCTCCCTACTTTCCTCCCTACTTTCCTCCCTGCTTTCCTCCTTACTTTACTCCCTACTTTCCTCCCTGCTTTCCTCCTAACTTTCCTTCCTGCTTTCCTCCCTGCTTTTCTCCCTGCTTTCCTCCCTACTTTCCTCCCTGCTTTTCTCCCTACTTTCCTCCCTACTTCTCTCCCTTTCTTCCCTCCTTTCCTCCCTACTTCTCTCCCTGCTTTCCTCCCTGCTTTCCTCCCTACTTTCCTCCCTGCTTTCTTCCTTACTTTCCTTCCTGCTTTCCTCCCCGGTTTCCTCTCTGCTTTCCTCCCTGCTTTCCTCCCTACTTTCCTCCCTACTTTCCTCCCTGGTTTCCTCCCTACTTTCCTCCCTGCTTTACTCCTTACTTTCCTCCTTACTTTCCTTCTTTCTTTCCTCCCTACTTCCCTCCCTACTTTCCTCCCTGCTTTCCTCCTTACTTTCCACCTTACTTTCCTCCTTAATTTCCTCCCTGCTTTCCTCCCTACTTTCCTCCCTGCTTTCCTCCCTACTTTCCTCCCTGGTTTCCTCCCTACTTTCCTCCCTTCTTTACTCCTTACTCTCCTCCCTGCTTTCCTCCTTTCTTTCCTCCTTACTTTCCTCCTTACTATCCTCCTTACTTTCCTCCTTACTTTCCTCCCTGCTTTCCTCCTTACTTTCCTCCCTACTTTCCTCCCTGCTTTCCTCCCTACTATCCTCCTTACTTTACTCCCTACTTTCCTCCCTACTTTCCTCCCTGCTTTCCTCCTTACGTTCCTCCATACTTCTCTCCCTGCTTTCCTCCCTACTTTCCTCCTTACTATCCTCCCTGCTTTCCTCCCTACTCTCCTCCCTGCTTTCTTCCCTGCTTTCCTCGCTGCTTTCCTCCCTACTTCTCTCCCTACTTTCCTCCCCTGGTTTCCTCCCTACTATCCTCCCTGCTTTCCTCCCTACTTTCCTCCTTACTATCCTCCCTACTTCCCTCCCTACTTTCCTCCCTTCTTTCCTCCTTACTTTCCTCCCTACATTCCTCCCTCCTTCCTCCCTACTTTCCTCCCTGCTTTCCTCCCTGCTTTCCTCCTTACTTTCCTCCCTGCTTTCCTCCCTGCTTTCCTCCCTACTTTCCTCCCTGCTTTCCTCCCTACTTTCCTCCCTACTTTCCTCCCTACTTTCCTCCCTGCTTTCCTCCCTGCTTTCCTCCTTGCTTTGCTCTTTACTATCCTCCCTACTTTCCTCCCTACTTTCCTCCCTGCTTTCCTCCTTACTTTCCTCCCTACTTTCCTCCCTACTTTCCTCCCTGCTTTCCTCCCTACTTTCCTCCCCGCTTTCCTCCCTACTTTCCTCCCTGCTTTCCTCCCTGCTTTCCTCCCTACTCTCCTCCCTGCTTTCCTCCCTGCTTTCCTCCCTAATTTCCTCCCTGCTTTCCTCCCTACTCTCCTCCCTGCTTTCCTCCCTACTTTCCTCCCTACTTTCCTCCCTGCTTTCCTCCCTACTTTCCTCCCTGCTTTCCTCCCTTCATTCCTCCCTGCTTTCCTCCCTGCTTTCCTCCCTACTTTCCTCCTTACTATCCTCCCTACTTTCCTCCTTACTTTCCTCCCTTCTTTCCTCCTTACTTTCCTCCCTACATTCCTCCCTCCTTCCTCCCTACTTTCCTCCCTGCTTTCCTCCCTGCTTTTCTCCTTACTTTCCTCCCTGCTTTCCTCCCTGCTTTCCTCCCTACTTTCCTCCCTGCTTTCCTCCCTACTTTCCTCCCTACTTTCCTCCCTACTTTCCTCCCTGCTTTCCTCCCTGCTTTCCTCCTTGCTTTGCTCTTTACTATCCTCCCTACTTTCCTCCCTACTTTCCTCCCTGCTTTCCTCCTTACTTTCCTCCCTACTCTCCTCCCTGCTTTCCTCCCTACTTTCCTCCCTACTTTCCTCCCTGCTTTCCTCCCTACTTTCCTCCCTACTCTCCTCCCTGCTTTCCTCCCTACTTTCCTCCCTGCTTTCCACCCTGCTTTCCTTCCTGCTTTCCTCCCTGCTTTCCTCCCTAATTTCCTCCCTACTTTCCTCTCTACTTTCCTCCCTGTCCACAACTTTTTAGATTGCTGGCATTGTAAAAAGAACAGAGGGAAGGTGGCATGAATAAGTAAGACAAGATAAGAGATGCACAGATTCATACACACACATAACCACACACACACACACACACACACACACACACACACACACACACATACAGTACACACACATAACCACATAGACAAACACACATAAAAACAGTACACACACGTATGCACTTTACATACAAACAAGCTCTACCATAGCTGTCAGCATAGATGATTCCACCCTCGGTCCCTTTTTGATGATGTAATATTGCATGATTTTTGATAAGCTTTATCCCAGATGGATCACTTTCCACAGATTTGGCACTGCCTCTCAGTAGGTAGTGTTTACAATACATTGGATTGTCTTTGTACCTTTCCAGCTTTGTAACTTTCCACTTAAAGTGCCTGCTGTCAGATATATCCCATCTCAAGCCTGGGTTGCTGTACGGTTAATGAGGTGTGTATCAGGGCTAGGTGCTATCAGGGATTACGCCAGGGTTTAGGTTCTGATAGCGTTAGTGAAACATGAGTCCCATGTTTCATGGGATTTCGCTTTTTTCTGCTCTCTCTCCCACCCGCTTCAATGTGACGCGATGTCCAGAGCTGCATGTGTGCCCTTAAGCAAGTACGTGCGTGTCCCGTATGTTTGTGTGTGTGTGTGTCCATCCCAAGGTGTGTGTATGCATGTCTTGTACTGTGTGTATCCATGCATGGGCATGTACAGTTGAAGTCGGAAGTTTACATACACTTAGGTTGGAGTCATTAAAACTCGTTTTTCAACCACTCCACACAAACTATAGTTTTGGCAAGTCGGTTAGGACATCTACTTTGTGCATGACACAAGTAATTTTTCCAACAATTGTTTACAGACAGATTATTTCACTTAGAATTCACTATATCACAATTCCAGTGGGTCAGAAGTTTACATACACTAAGTTGACTGTGCCTTTAAACAGCTTGGAAAATTCCAGAAAATGATGTCATGGCTTTAAAATATTCTGATAGGCTAATTGACATCATTTGAGTCAATTGTAGGTGTAACTGTGGATGCATTTCAAGGCCTACCTTCAAACTCAGTGCCTCTTTGCTTGACATCATGGGAAAATCAAAAGAAATCAGCCAAGACCTCAGAAAAAAATTGTAGACCTCCACAAGTCTGGTTCATCTTTGGGAGCAATTTCCAAACGCCTGAAGGTACCACATCCATCTGTACAAACAATAGTATGCAAGTATAAACATCATGGGACCACGCAGCCGTCATAAAGCTCAGGAAGGAGACGGGTTCTGTCTCCTAGAGATGAATGTACTTTGGTGCGAAAAGTGCAAATCAATTCCAGAACAACAGCAAAGGACCTTGTGAAGATGCTGGAGGAAACAGGTACAAAAGTACCTATATCGACATAACCTGAAAGGCCGCTCAGCAAGGAAGAAGTCACTGCTCCAAAACCGCCGTAAAAAAGCCAGACTACAGTTTGCAACTGCACATGGGGACAAAGATCGTACTTTTTGGAGAAATGTCCTCTGGTCTGATGAAACAAAAATAGAACTGTTTGGCCATAATGACCATCGTTATGTTTGGAGGAAAAAGGTGGATGCTTGCAAGCCGAAGAACACCATCCCAACCGTGAAGCACGGGGATGGCAGCATCATGCTGTGGGGGTGCTTTGCTGCAGGAGGGTCTGCTGCACTTCACAAAATAGATGGCATCATGAGGAAGGAAAATTATGTGGATATATTGAAACAACATCTCAAGACATCAGTCAGGAAGTTAAAGCTTGGTTGCAAATGGGTCTTCCAAATGAACAATGACCCCAAGCATACTTCCAAAGTTGTGGCAAAATGGCTTAAGGACAACAAAGTCAAGGTATTGGAGTGGCCATCACAAAGCCCTGACCTCAATCCTATAGAACATTTGTGGGCAGAACTGAAAAAGCATGTGCGAGCAAGGAGGCCTACAAACCTGACTCAGTTACACCAGCTCTGTCAGGAGGAATGGGCCAAAATTCACCCAACTTATTGTGGGAAGGTTGTGGAAGGCTACCTGAAACATTTGACCCAAGTTAAACAATTTAAAGGCAACGCTACCAAATACTAATTGAGTGTATGTAAACTTCTGACCCACTGGGAATGTGATGAAAGAAATAAAAGCTGAAATAAATCATTCTCTCTACTATTATTCTGACATTTCACATTCTTAAAATAAAGTGGTGATCCTAACTGACCTAAGACAGGGGATTTTTACTAGGATTAAATGTCAGGAATTGTGAAAAACTGAGTTGAAATGTATTTGGCTAAGGTGTATGTAAACTTCCGACTTCAACAGTACTTGCGTGGGTGTGTGTGTGTCCGTCCGGAGAGGGGGCATCTGGCAGCGAGCAGCAGCAGTATAACCCTGCTCTCTTTTATTAGAGAGCAGCGGGAAGAGGGGAAATGAAAAGGAAGGAGGAATGGAGGAGGGGAGGAATATGAGTCAGAGCAGCTTAGAGAGGGAGGTCAGTGACCTGAAAACACCTGCTCTGCATCCCAAATGCAGTAGTCCAGTACTTTTGAGGCTGTCCCTGGCAGATTTATATCACACATTGAATCTACTCTGTTGTTCGCAGTATATCCTTGCAATATGTCATAAATATATGTATTATGTTATTCGTATGCTTTCTGAGAACAGTAGCTCTGACCTTGACAATCTGTCCTGTTCCTAGTGGATTTATGACTGTGGAGACTCACGAGAATCTCATAAATATTTATTTTATATTTCTATTACATTTGTGTAGAGATAACTCTATCTTGCCATTAATCCATTCCTAGATATAACTTCTCTATTTCTAGGAGATCAGTGGAGGCTGCTGAGGGGAGGACGGCTCTTAATAATGGCTGGAACGGAGCAAATGGAATGGCATCAAACACATGGAAACCATGTTTGATGTATTTGATACCATTCCACCTATTCCACTCCAGCCATTACCACAAGCCCGTCCTCCCCAATTAAGGTGCCACCAGCCTCCTGTGATGGAGATATACTCAGCCTTATAATGTAATGCACACAAGAAAATCTATTTTTCTGTCAGGTTGTGTAGCTGTCGAGACTGTTAACACAATCTATTAAGTCATGATTACACATTACACTAGCCTCATGACAGAGATGTTACCATTCAACATCAGCATCATACCAACTACAGTAACATGTCTTCTAGACCAGAGCTCGCTTTAGCCTGGTCCCAGATGTGTGAGTGGTGTCTTGGCAACTCCTATGGTCATCGTCACGCTAAAGGAGTTTGCAAGACAGCACACACAAGTCTGGGACCAGGCTACTGTTGCTTTGGCCAACAATCTGTGGGTTCAGTGAGGTGATTCGTCCATTATGATCGATACGTATCATTCCAGGCCATAGAGCCTATTGATCAAGCTGTTAAGATGGGTAATGACTTGAAAAGTGCTCCAGCAGGACCACAGTAAAACACTGCTTTAAAAGCTGCATAAAGTCACCAAGGAAGTACTGTCCTATGTTGTCCATGTGTTCTCTCTGTATGTCTCATAAAGAGCATATAAAGATGCCATAGGGTGACATTTATAGTTGTGGTGTGTCGTCAATGTGTTTGTGTTACCTGACTATCCAACTGTGTCCCATATCTTTCCTCTCTCTCTCTCTCTCTCTCTCTCTCTCTCTCTCTCTCTCTCTCTCTCTCTCTCTCTCTCTCTCTCTCTCTCTCTCTCTCTCTCTCCTCCAGCCCTGTTTATTTCTCTCTTTCTTCCTCTCTCGCTCCCTCTCAAATTCCAATTCTAACATGCTTTGTTGGCATGAAACAAGCAGTGAATGTATTGGCCTTCAAGGAGTCAAAACCATGTAATATTTTGCAAAATTGCAAATCACAGAAGAAAGTTAATAAGATTCAAGGAAACTCTTAACACTTTTATTTAACAAACCTCTCTCTCTCTCCTATCTCTCTCTGTAGGTGATGTGGTGGACATTTACCAGCGGGAGTTTCTGGCCCTGAGAGAGCGTCTGCACTCTGCCGAGCAGGAGAACCTGAAGCGATCCAAGGAGCTCAACCTGGTGCTGGACGAGATCAAGAGGGCCATCGCCGAAAAGCAGGCCCTTAGGGACATCAATCGCACCTGGGCCAGCCTCTCTGGTAAGAGGACAAACTAATTAGAACCAGTCAGAACCAGAAAGAGTTAGTCAGAACCAGTCAAAATCAGTCAGCGCTAGTCAGAACCAGTCAGAACCAGTCCGAGGTAGTCAGAACCAATCAGAACCAGTCAGAACGAATCAGAATTAGTTGAGCGATTTTCCACCAATCAGTAACAATTTAAGTAACTGTATGTCTCAATCAATCAATCAATTATATTTATTTATAAAGCCCTTTTTACATCAGCAGATGTCACAAAGTGCTATACAGAAACCCAGCCTAAAACCCCAAACAGCAAGCAATGCAGATGTAGAAGCACGGTGGCTAGGAAAAACTCTCTAGAAAGGCAGAAACCGAGGAAGAAACCTAGAGAGGAACCAGGCTCTGAGAGGTGGCCAGTCCCCTTCTGGCTGTGCCGGGTGGAGATTATAACAGTACATGGCCATTAAGGCCAGATTTTCTCCAAGATGTTCAAACGTTCATAGATGACCAGCAGGGTCAAATAATAATCACAGTGGTTGTAGAGTTTGCAACAGGTCAGTACATCAGGAGGAAATGTCACTTGGCTTTTCATAGCCGGGCATTTAGAGGTTGAAATAGCAGGTGCGGTAGAGAGAGAGAGTTGAAAACAGCAGGTCTGGGACAAGGTAGCACGTCCGGTGAACAGGTCAGGGTTCCATAGCCGCAGGAAGAACAGTTGAAACTGGAGCAGCAGCACGACCAGGTGGACTGGGGACAGAAATGAGTCATCATACCAGGTAGTCCTGAGGCATGGTCCTAGGGCTCAGGTCCTCCGGGATGGGAGGGAGAGAGGGAGAGATGTACACATACATCTATAAGAACACAATACACAATTTAGACTATTGCTTAATTTTACAACTCTCTGTAAGGGTGGACTATCCACAATACATGGGTGAACGTTCCTAAAGTAAGACTAACCATTCTAAAAGGATGGGCTGCACTCTAAATGAACCCTTCTGTAATCAATAAGCAATGCTGGTCTGTACATTATATGAGTAGTTGTGTTTTAACTAATACATGAGAATGGTTTGCAATCAATACGTACAATCAATAGGTTCAGTCAGTCAGAAAGGATTAGGTTGAATTATATATGAATGGTATATCCAGTCAGTGATGTCAGAATGCAGAATGCTACTCCGATGTATATTAATGACCCCCTCAGTAGCATCCATTCTCTTTTTTAACCATAGCAATTATGACTTCTGACCTGTTCTTTTGATCCGCTTCCGACCTGTGTGTGTGTGTGTGTGTGTGGGTGTGTGTGTGTGCATGCTCCGCGTCTGTGCATGCATTCGTCCGTGTGTGTGTGTGATAGATGAGACCAAGCTGAAGCTGTGGAACGTGACAACCAGTAAGAATGTGCTCCAGTTGCCCAGTATCTTCCATCACCTGCCCCATCTCCTGGCCAAGGAGAGCAGCCTGCAGCCTGCTGTGCACGTGGGCCAGGGACGCACCGGGGGTCAGTACACACACACATGTTCATCCCCATCCTTTCTTGGTTTCACCTCTTCCCACCCTTCCTCTGACAACAGTACCAGTGTGCTCTGTCCAGCATTGGTTATTTTTCCCTTCAGCACCTCCCTCTCTGGCTCTCTGCCCCACTTTAGCCCAGTAAGACTTCTACCTCCCTGGAGAGATAGCCTCCTGACCCCCTCCCCCCCATAAACCTCCACTCCCCTGGAGAGGCCGTCCAAACTCTCCAGACAGTCAGCTAGACTCTCAGAGGGGCCAATAATTAATCTGGTGTGTGTGATTTATGTTTAGGCCACCAAACCCCATCTAAATGGATTACGCGGGCCAAGTCCATGAGGGTACCTCGTAGAGTGCTAGCCAGGACGTTACCATTAGCTCCCCTCTAGTAATTGGAGTACGTTTTATGGCCGTTATAAATGGAGAAGACAGCCACTAGGGTCTACTTATGTTAGCTCACAATGGGAGAGGAGGGGAGGGTGAGGAGCAGTACAGGGTTGTCGAATCAGCTGTTGCTGCACCAACACGGCTATTGACTTGGACTTCCTCCCTATGGGAATGGGAAGTTGGTAAAAATACCTGAATTGTAGTTTGGCCTTGACTATGTATTCTTCTCTTGCTTTTCATCACTCATTGCAGGGCATTGTTATTTTTCACTTGGATGTACAGAATGTGTTGACAACATTGTGCTATTGTGCTTGTAAGACCTTCCACTATTCTCCCATACCCCTACTCCCTCCAGCCCTTCTCTCATTTCTCTCTCTCCTGGTCTAGTTAGCTTTCTTTCTCACCTTCTCTTCTCCCCCCTCTCTTCTCAGCTTCTCTTCTCCCCCCTCTCTTCTCACCTTCTCTTCTCCCCCCTCTCTTCTCACCTTCTCTTCTTCCCCCTCTCTTCTCACCTTCTCTTATTCCCCCTCTCTTCAGAAAACAAGTGATTCTGTCTCTGTTGTGAAATATATACTGACTGGCTCATTCCACCCAAACTAGCACATCATTGGTTCCTTCCCTCCCTGTACTGACTGTGATTGGTTTGTGTGTGTGTCTGTCACAGTGTCGATCGTGATGGGCGTGCCCAGTGTGAAGAGGGAGGTCCACTCGTACCTGACGGACACCCTCAGCTCTCTGATGACAGAGCTCAGTGCGGCAGAGAAGGAGGACTGTGTCATCGTGGTCTTCATAGCTGAGGTGAGATAAAACCAGAGATGTTTGTGTCTGTTTGTGTTCTGCTCTGACGTCTCGACCCTCTGTAGTCCCTTCAGGAGCTTCTGAAGTGAACTCTGTTCGTGTGTGCATTCGTGCGTGTGAGTGTGTCTCCACATGTATTTGTATTTATTAACGATCCCCATTAGTTCCTGCCAAGGCAGCAGCTACTCTTCCTGGGGTCCAGCAAAAATAAGGTAGTTATACAATTTATAAAACATTACAATAAATTCACAACAGATTTCACAACACATTAAGTGTGTGCCCTCAGGCGCCTACTCTACTACCACATATCTACAACACAAAATCCATGTGTACTTGTGTGTATAGTGCGTATGTTATCATGTGTATGCATGTGTCTGTGTCTATGTTTGTGTTGCTTCACAGTCCCCGCTGTTCCATAAGGTGTTTTTTATCTGTTTTTTTTTATATCTAATTTTACTGCTTCCATGAGTTACTTCATGTGAAATAGAGTTCCATGTAGACTTGGGGACTGTGAAGAGACCTCTGGTGGCATGTCTTGTGGGGTATGCATGGGTGACCGAGCTGTGTGCCAGTAGTTCAAACAGACAGCTCGGTGCATTCAACATGTCAATACCTCTCACAAATACAAGTAGTGATGAAGTAAATCTCTCCTCCACTTTGAGCCAGTAGAGATTGACATGCATATTATTCATGTTAGCATATTATTCATGTCTGTGTACATCCAAGGGCCAGCCGTGCTGCCCTGTTCTGAGCCAATTGCAATTTTTCTAAGTCCCTCTTTGTGGCACTTGACCACACGGCTGAACAGTAGTCCAGGTGCGACAAAACTAGGGTCTGTTGGACCTGACTTGTTGATAGTGCTGTTAAGAAGGCAGAGCAGCGCTTTATTATGGACAGACTTCTCCCCTTCTTAGCTACTGTTGTATCAATATGTTTTGACCATGACAGTTTACAATCCAGGGTTACTTCAAGCAGTTTAGTCACCTCAACTTGCTCAATTTCCACATTTTTCATTACAAGATTTAGTTGAGGTTTAGGGTTTAGTGACTGATTTGTCCCAAATACAATGCTTTTAGTTTTTGAAATATTTAGGACTAACTTATTCCTTGCCACCCATTCTGAAACTAACTGCAGCTCTTTGTTAAGTGTTGCAGTCATTTCAGTCGCTGTAGGAGCTGACGTGTATAGTGTTGAGTCATCCGCATACATAGACACATTGGCTTTACTCAAAGCCAGTGGCACGTCATTAGTAAAGATTGAGAAAAGTAAGTGGCCTAGACAGCTGCCCTGGGGAATTCCTGATTCTACCTGGGTTATGTTGGAGAGGCTTCCATTAAAGAACACCCTCTGTGTTTTGTTAGACAGGTAACTCTTTATCCACAATATAGCAGGGTGTATAAAGCAATAACACAGAGAGTGTTTTTCCAGCAGCAGACTATGATCGATAATGTCAAAAGCCACACTGAAGTCTAACAAAACAGCCCCCACAATCTTTTATCATCAGCCAATCATCAGTAATTTGTGTAAATGCTATGCTTGTTGAATGTCCTTCCCTATAAGCGTGCTGAAAGTGAGTTGTCAATTTGTTTACTGTAAAATAGCATTGTATCTGGTCAAACACAATATTTTCCAAAAGTTTACTAAGGGTAGGTAACAGACTGATTGGTCGGCTATTTGAGCCAGTAATGGGGGCTTTACTATTCTTAGGTAGCGGAATGACTTTTGCTTCCCTTCAGGTCTGAGGACACACACTTTCCAGTATGCTTAGATTGAAGATATGGCAAATAGGAGTGGTAATATCGTCCGCTATTATCCTCAGTAATTTTCCATCCAAGTTGTCAGACCCCGGTGGCTTGTCATTGTTGATAGACAACAATAATTGTTTCACCTCTTCCACACTCACTTTACAGACCTCAAAATTACAATGCTTGTCTTTCATAATTTGGTCAGAAATACTTGGATGTGTAGTGTCAGCATTTGTTGCTGGCATGTCATGCCTAAGTTTGCTAATCTTGCCAATAAAACAATTGTTGAAGTAGTTGGCAATAGAAGTGGGTTTTGTGATGAGTGAGCCATCTGATTCAATGAATGATGGAGCTGAGTTTGCCTTTTTGACCAACATTTCATTTAAGGTGCTCCAAAGCTTGTCATTTGTCTTTGTTTCATAGTGTAGTTTCTTCTTCTTTTTATTCAGTTTAGTCACATGATTTTTCAATTTGCGGTACGTTTGCCAATCGGATGTGCAGCCAGACTTATTTGCCATTCCTTTTGCCTCATCCCTCTCAATCATAACATTTTTAGTAACTGAGATAAGCAATTTCATAAATGTGTCAAGTGCAGCGTCTGGTTGCTCCTCATTACACACCACGGACCAACAAATATTCTTTACATCAACAACATAGGAATCACTACAAAACTTACAGTGCCTTGCAAAAGTATTCATCCCCCTTGGCGTTTTTCCTATTTTGTTGCATTACAACCTGTAATTTAAATTGACTTTTCTAATTGGATTTCATGTAATGGACATACACAAAATAGTCCAAATTGGTGAAGTGAAATGAAAAAAACAACTTGTTTCAAAAAATTCTAAGAAATAAATAACGGAAAAGTGGTGTATTTACCCCCTTTGATATGAAGCCCCTAAATAAGATCTGGTGCAACCAATTACCTTCAGAAGTCATATAATTAGTTAAAGTCCACCTGTATGCAATCTAAGTGTCACATGATCTGTCACATCATGTTGGTTAGGACATCTAAGTAATTTTTCCAACAATTGTTTACAGACAGATTATTTCACTTATAATTCACTGTATCACAATTCCAGTGGGTCAGAAGTTTACATACACTAAGTTGACTGTGCCTTTAAACAGCTTGGAAAATTCCAGAAAATGATGTCATGGCTTTAGAAGCTTCTGATAGGCTAATTGACATCATTTGAGTCAATTGGAGGTGTATCTGTGGATGTATTTCAAGGCATACCTTCAAACTCAGTGCCTCTTTGCTTGACATCATGGGAACATCAAAAGAAATCAGTCAAGAACTCAGAACCTCCACAAGTCTGGTTCATCCTTGGGAGCAATTTCCAAACGCCTGAAGGTACCACGTTCATCTGTACAAACAATAGTATGCAAGTATAAACACCATGGGACCACGCAGCCGTCAAACCGCTCAGCCTGTTTTGAAAGGCCCCAGACTCTGCAACACCACTAAGCAAGCGGCACCATGAAGACCAAGGAGCTCTCCAAACAGGTCAGGGACAAAGTTGTGGAGAGGTACAGATCAGGGTTGGGTTATAAAAAAATATCTGAAACTTTGAACATCCCACGGAGCATCATTAAATCCATTATTAAAAAATGGAAAGAATATGGCACCACAACAAACCTGCCAAGAGTGGGCCGCCCACCAAAACTCACGGACCAGGCAAGGAGGGCATTAATCAGAGAGGCAACAAAGACACCAAAGATAACCCTGAAGGAGCTGCAAAGCTCCACAGCGGAGATTGGAGTATCTGTTCATAGGACCACTTTAAGCCGTACACTCCACAGAGCTGGGCTTTATGTAAGAGTTGCCAGAAAAAATAAGCAAAAGGCATGTGGGAGACTCCCCAAACATATGGAAGAAGGTTCTCTGGTCAAATGAGACTAAAATTGAGCTTTTTGGCCATCAAGGAAAGCGCTATGTCTGGCGCAAACCCAACACCTCTCATCACACAGAGAACATGTTTTTATCAGTAGGGACTGGGAAACTGGTCAGAATTGAAGAAATGATGGATGGCGCTAAATACAGGGAAATTATTGAGGGAAAACTGTTTCAGTCTTCCAGAGATTTGAGACTGGGACGGAGGTTCACCTTCCAGCAGGACAATGACCCTAAGCATACTGCTAAAGCAACACTCCAGTGGTTTAAGGGGAAACATTTAAATGTCTTGGAATGGCCTAGTCAAAGCCCAGACCTCAATCCAATTGAGAATCTGTGGTATGACTTAAAGATTGCTGTACACTAGCGGAACCCATCCAACTTGAAGGAGCTGGAGCAGTTTTGCCTTGAAGAATGGGCAAAATTCCCAGTGGCTAGATGTGCCAAGCTTATAGAGACATACCCCAAGAGACTCAAATCAAATCAAATCACATTTTATTTGTCACATACATGTGTTTAGCAGATGTTATAGCGGGTGTAGCGAAATGCTTGTGCTTCTAGCTCCGACAGTGCAGTAATATCTAACAAGTAATATCTAACAATTTCACAACATATACCCAATACACACAAAACTAGTAAGGAATGGGATTTAAGAATATATACATATATGGACAAGCAATGACAGAGCGGCATGGACTAAGATACAGTAGAATATTATAGAATAGAATGCAGTATATACATATGAGGTGAGTAGTGCAAGATATGTAAACATTATTAAAGTGACTAGAGTTCAATTTCTTAGTGGCCAGTGAATTCAATTGGCAGCAGCAGCCTCTAATGTGCTAGTGATGGCAATTTAACAGTCTGATGGCCTTGAGATAGAAGCTGTTTTTCATTCTCTCAGTCCCAGCTTTGATGTAGCTTTACTGACCTCGCCTTCTGGATGATAGCGGGGTGAACAGGCAATGGCTCGGGTGGTTGATGTCCTTGAATAAATGTTTGGCCTTCCTGTGACATCGGGTGCTGTATGTGTCTTGGAGGGCGGGTAGTTTGCCCCCGGTAATGCGTTCGGCAGACTGCACCACCCTCTGGAGAGCCCTGCGGTTGTGGGCGGTGCAGTTGCCGTACCAGCCTGTGATACAGCCCGACAAGCTTTCCACCTTCTCCACTGCAGTCCCGTCGATGTGGATAGAGGGGTGCACCCTCTGCTGTTTCCTGAAGTCCACGATCATCTCCTTTGTTTTGTTAATGTTGAGTGAGAGGTCTCATCATTGTTGGTAATCAAGCCTACGACTGTTGTGTCGTCTGAAAACTTGATGATTGAGTTGGAGGTGTGCTTGGCCACGCAGTCATGGGTGAACAGAGAATACAGGAGGGGGCTGAGCACGCACCATTGTGGGGCCCCAGTGTTGAGGGTCAGCGAAATGGAGATGTTGTTTCCTACCTTCACCACCTGGGGACGGCCCGTCAGGAAGTTCAGGACCCAGTTACACATGGCGGGGTTCAGACCCAGGGCCTCAAGCTTAATGATGAGCTTGGAGGGTACTATGGTGTTGAATGCTGAGCTATAGTCAATGAACAGAATTCTTACATAGGTATTCCTCTTGTCCAGATGGGATAGGGCAGTGTGCCGTGTGATGGCGATTGCATCGTCTGTGGATCTATTGGGGCGGTATGCAAATTGGAGTGGGTCTAGGGTGACAGGTAAGGTAGAGGTGATATGATCCTTGACTAGTCTCTCAAAGCACTTCATGATGACAGAGGTGAGTGCTACAGGGCGATAGTCATTTAGTTCAGTAACCTTTGCTTTCTTGGGTACAGGATCAATGGTGGCCATCTTGGAACAGCAGACTGGGAAAGGGAGAGTGTCACGATCGTCGTAAGAACCGGACCAAGGCGCAGCGTGATATGCGTACATCTTTTAATGAGTACTTTTCAACAAATTAACAAAACAACAAAACGATACGTGAAGTCCTAAGGTTAACAAAACACAAACCTCTCCGGAACAAGATCCCACAAATGACAAGTGCAAAACAGGCTGCCTAAGTATGGTTCCCAATCAGAGACAACAAGCCACAGCTGTCTCTGATTGGGAACCACCTAACCAACATAGAAATAAACGATCTAGAAAAAAACACATAGAAAACAAAACATAGACACTACACACCCTGGCTCAACATTTAAGAGTCCCCAGAGCCAGGGCGTGACAGTACTCCCCAAGGCGCGGACTGCGACCGCGCCACACAAACTCAAGAGGGCAGGGGCTGGGTGGGTATTCCGCCTCGGAGGCGGATCCGGCTCCGGGCGTGACCACCACTCTCTCGCTACCCCCCCCGTAGCGCCCCTGGTCTGGTCTGGCCCCGCTGGCCGGAGCAGGACTGGACACCGGTGGAGCGGATTGCTCAGGCTCCGGTGGAACAGGCACGGGCTGTGCCGGACTGACGACGCGCACCACTGGCTTGGTGCGGGGAGCAGGAACGGGCCGGACCGGGCTGACGACGCGCACCACTGGCTTGGTGCGGGGAGCAGGAACGGGCCGGGCCGGGCTGGCGCGCGCACCACAGGCTTGGTGCGGGGGAGCAGGAACGGGCCGGACCGGGCTGGCGACGCGCACCACTGGCTTGGTGCGGGGAGCAGGAACGGGCCGGACCGGGGCTGGCGACGCCACCACTGGCTTGGTGCGGGAGCAGAACGGGCCGGACCGGTCTGGCGACGCGCACCACTGGCTTGGTGCGGGGAGCAGAACGGGCCGGACCGGGCTGACGACACGCACCACTGGCTTGGTGCGGGGAGCAGGAACGGGCCGGACCGGGCTGGCGACGCGCACCACTGGCTTGGTGCAGGGAGCAGGAACGGGCCGGGCCGGGCTGGCGACACGCACCACAGGCTTGGTGCGAGGGACAGGAACAGGCCGGACCGTACTGGGAACACACACCACTGGCCTTGTGCGGGGATCAGGAACGGGCCGGACCGGACTGGTAACACACCCCAGTACCTCTCGCCGTGCCTCTACACTCTCCTTCCCCCTAATGACCAATGGCCCCCGTAACCTGGTGGCCTCCTCTCCTAGTCCACAAACTCGCCCTGTAGCTGCCTCCAGCAGCCCCGTCATCCATGCCGTGTGCCCCCCCCAAAACATTTCTTGGGGTTGCCTCTCGCCTGTCCGACGACGACCCGGTTGGCGCCGCTTCTCCTCTCCTGCCTGGGCATCCTCCCTCATCGCCCTCCGGTAGCGGACGGCCTCCTCCTCGGTGATCTTCCCCCAACCGAGGAGGACATCCACTAGAGTAACCTCCTGTTCCTTACCCGGCGTTTGTTCCTGAACACGCTGCTTGGTCCTGTTTTGGTGGGATCTTCTGTCACGATCGTCGTAAGAACCGGACCAAGGCGCAGCGTGATATGCGTACATCTTTTAATGAGTACTTTTCAACAATTAACAAAACAACAAAACGATACGTGAAGTCCTAAGGTTAACAAAACACAAACCTCTCCGGAACAAGATCCCACAAATGACAAGTGCAAAACAGGCTGCCTAAGTATGGTTCCCAATCAGAGACAACAAGCCACAGCTGTCTCTGATTGGGAACCACCCTGGCCAACATAGAAATAAACGATCTAGAAAGAAACACATAGAAAACAAAACATAGACACTACACACCCTGGCTCAACATTTAAGAGTCCCCAGAGCCAGGGCGTGACAGAGAGATTGAATATGTCCATAAACACACCAGCCAGCTGGTCTGCGCATGCTCTGAGGATGCGGCTAGGGATGCCGTCTGGGCCGGCAGCCTTGCGAGGGTTAACATGCTTAAATGTCTTAATCACGTCGGCCATGGAGAAGGAGAGGCCACAGTCCTTGGTAGTGGGCCTCGTCAGTGGCACTGTGTTATCCTCAAAGCAGGCGAAGAAGGTGTTCAGCTTGTCTGGAAGCGAGTCGTCGGTGTCGGCGACGTGGCTGGTTTTCCTTTTATAGTCCGTGATTGTCTGTAGACCCTGCCACATATGTCTCGTGTCTGAGCCGTTGAATTGCGACTCCACTTTGTCTCTATACTGATGTTTTACCAGTTTAATTGCCTTGCGGAGTGAGTAGCTACACTGTTTCTATTCTGCCATATTCCCAGTCACCTTGCCATGGTTGAATGCGGTGGTTCGCACTTTCAGATTTGCGCGAATGCTGCCATCTATCCACGGTTTCTGGTTAGGGTAGGTTTTAATAGTCACAGTGGGCACATTATCACCTATACACTTCCTGATAAACTCAGTGACCGTTTCAGTGTATACGTCTAAATTATTTTCAGAAGTTACCCGGAACATATCCCAGTCCGCGTTATCAAAACAATCTTGAAGCGTGGATTCCGATTGGTCAGACCAGCGTTGAATAGTCCTTAGCACGGGTACTTCCTGTTTGAGTTTCTGCCTATAGGAAGGGAGAAGCAAAATGGAGTCGTGGTCAGATTTGCCGAAAGGAGGGCCGGGGAGGGCCTTATAACCATCCCGGAAGTTTGAATAGCAATGGTCAAAGATTTTAGCAGCGCGAGTACAACAGTCGATATGTTGATAGAACTTCGGCAGCCTTGTCCTCAAATTTGCTTTGTTAAAATCCCCGGCGACAATAAATGCAGCCTCAAGATATGTGGTTTCCAGTTTGCATAAGGTCCAGTGAAGTTCTTTGAGGGCCATCGTGGTATCGACCTGAGGGGGGATATACACGGCCATGACTATAACCGAAGAAAATGATCTTGGGTGATAATACGGTCGGCATTTGATTGTGAGATATTCTAGGTCGGGTGAACAGAAGGACTCGAGTTCCTCTATGTTACTACAATTACACCATGAGTCGTTAATCATGAAACACACACCTCCGCCCTTCTGCTTCCCGGAGAGATATTTATTCCTGTCTGCGCGATGAACTGAGAACCCATCTGGCTGGACCGATTCCGACAGAATATCCCAAGAGAGCCATGTTTCCGTGAAACAGAGGATGTTACAGGTCTTGATGTCTCTCTGGAAGGAAATCCTTGCCCGTAGTTCGTCGAGCTTGTTAACCAAAGACTGAACATTAGCGAGTAAAATACTTGGAAGCGGTGGGTGGTGTGCGCGCCTCCTAAGTCGAACCAGCAGGCCGCTCCGAGTGCCTCGCCTCCGCCGGCGATGTTTTGGGTCAGCCGCTGGAATCAGTTCAGTTGCCCTTTGGAGAGCAAACAAAGTATCTGCTTCGGGAAAGTCGTATTCCTGGTCATAATGCTGGTGAGCTACCACCGCTCTGATATCAAATACTGATATCCGGCTGTATGTAATGATGCAAAACACTTTCTGAGCTAATAATGTAAAAAATAATACATAAAGAAACAAAATACTGCAAAGTTTCCTAAGAGCTAGTCGCGAGGCCGCCATCTTGGTCGGCGCCTTTTGCAGCTGTAATTGCTGCAAAAGGTGGCTCTACAAAGTATTGACTTTGGGGGGGGTGGTGAATAGTTATGTACGCTCAAGTTTTCTGTTTTCTTGTCTTATTTCTTGTTTGATTCACAATATAAAATATTTTGCATCTTCAAAGTGGTAGGCATGTTGTGTTAATCAAATGATACAAACCCACAAAAAATATATTTTAATTCCAGGTTGTAAGGCAACAAAATAGGAAAAATGCCAAGGGGGGTGAATACTTTCGCAAGCCACTGTATTGTATGACCTCCTATACACTGTGTTAGGCCCAGCCGTTGGAACCTTGGTTTTCCTAGATATGGCGACTATATTGTGATCACTACATCCGATGGATTTGGATACTGCTTTAAAGCAAATTTATGCAGCATTAGTAAAGATGTGGTCAATACATGTTGATGACTTAATTCCTGTGCTGTTTGTAACTACCCTGGTAGGTTGACTGATAACCTGAACCAGGTTGCAGGCACTAGTTACAGTTTGAAGCTATCTCTTGAGTTGGCAGCCTGATGAAAGCAAATATTTAAATCACCCAGAAAATATACCTCTCTGTTGATATCACATACATTATCAAGCATTTCACACATGTTATCCAGATACTGACTGTTAGCACTTGGTGGTCTATAGCAGCTTCCCAAAAGAATGGGCTTTAGGTGAGGCAGATGAACCTGTAGCCAAATTACTTCAACAGTATTTAACATGAGATCCTCTCTAAGCTTTACAGGAATGTGGTTCTGAATATAAATGGCCACACCTCCACCTTTGGCATTTCTGTATTTTCTGTAGCTCTAATAACCATGTATCATCAAAGGTGTTATCTAAGTGAGTTTCAGAGATTGTCAGAATATGAATGTCATCCGTTACCAGCAAATTATTGATTTCATGAACCTTGTTTCTTAAGCTACAAATGTTAAGGTGGGCTATTTTTAGCACTTTTCTGGGATGCTTGATGGTTTTTATTGCTTTACTGGGAAACTTAGCAGAGGTAGACATGCTCATGTTATTTATGTTAGTGCAGGGTGAGCTGCACACAGTGGACTTCCTAGTAGGGCACACCGCCTCAGTGATAACAGTATTACTCTGGTTCATAGGCACATGATTACTGCATGCAATAGCTGTGGGATCAGCAGAGGCATTCAGGGCAGTAAGAGGGACATACATTAGGTTACTTACATTGTGTCTTCCAATGCCCTGGGATTATGTACATTTGCTGAAGCATTATGACAACTCAGCGATACAATGGTAGGGATTAAATTAGCTGGGCTTGGGTCATTGATAAGTAATTGTCTCAACACAGCCTTATAATGCAGTGAAAGGATGCAGGAACACAAATTATTTTGGTGGATCCCATCCTCCTTATAATACAAGCTTTGTTTCCAGAAGGTATCAAAATTGTCAATGAATGTTACACTCACAGAGCTGCAATCATCTTGTAGCCAGTTATGGAGGGCTAAAAGTCTGCTGAACTGTTCAATGCCATGATTTAGGGAGGGCAGAGGGCCAGATATTATGGGGCGTTTGTTGGTGTCAAGTAGTGACCCAATCAGTTCTTTAAAATCCATCTTCAGCTGTTCTCATCTGCCCTTCATAATGTCATTGAATCCCACGTGAACTATGATAGACTCAATTTCCTGATGCTGGTTTAAAATGTTTGGGAGTAGCTTATTGATGTCCTGTAAAGTTTTTGCTCCAGGGACTGAGACATTTCTCCCCATTGAACTGCCCAATACAATGGCCAGAGAAAGGAATTGAGAAATCTACCCATTCCCACCCCATTTCCGTGTGTGCGTGGATGTTTGCCTGCATGTGCACTCGCTCATGTGTGTGTCTGTATCTATGTATAAAGGTCAGGGATCTGAAGAGCTAATGAGTGACGGTACCCGAGGCTACTGACACTAGCACACACACATCCCCTCTTGATCCCTGAATAGCCTAGACACTAACCATCGCTAACTCCAATAACCCTAAAGCTATCATTCCCATATGACAGATGCTAAGCTAATTAGCGATAGTGAACAGGCTAGCCTCACAGATAGGCCTATGTGTTTTCACTGGAGCTCATTGTGAAGAAACCCTAATCATGTAAAAGGGTTGTTTAAGTCCAAAGGACACATTACTGTGGTCCTCTGTAGCTCAATTGGTAGAGCATGGTGCTTGTAACGCCAGGTTAGTGGGTTCGATCCCCGGAACCACCCATACGTAAAAATGTATGCACACATGACTGTAAGTCGCTTTGGATAAAAGCGTCTGCTAAATGGCATATTATTATTATATTATTATTACTAGAAGGAGCCCTGTGGTGATGGATGTGTGTGTCAAATCAAATCAAATCAAACTTTATTTGTCACATGTGCCGAATGCAACAAGTGTAGACCTTACCGTGAAATGCTTACTTACAAGCCCTTAACCAACAATGCAGTTCAAGAAAGAGTTAAGAAAATGTGTGCAGGGGTACAGAACGCCGAGGTAATTTCTACATGTAGGTAGGGGTAAAGTGACTATACATAGATAATAGACAGCGGGTAGCAGCAGTGTAAAAACTAATGGGGGTGGGGGGTCAATATAAATAGTCAGAATGGCCATTTGATTAATAGTTCAGCACTAACTTTAAGCATCAGTTGTCAGAGCACCTTACTGATCACTGCACCTGTACACAGCCCATATGAAATTAGCCCACCCAACTACCTCATCCCTATATTGTTATTTATTTTGCTCTTTTGCACCCCAGTATCTCTATTTGCACATAATCTCTTGCACATCTAGCATTCCAGTGTTAATACTATTGTAATTATTTTGCACTATAGCCTATTTATTGCCTTACCTCCATAACTTGCTACATTTGCACACACTGTATATATATTTTCTGTTGTATTTTTGACTTTATGTTTTTTTACCCCATATGTAACTCTGTGTTGTTTTTATCGCACTGCTTTGCTTTATCTTGGCCAGGTCGCAGTTGTAAATGAGAACTTGTTCTCAACTGGCTTACCTGGTTAAATAAAGGTGAAATAAAAAAATAAAAAAGTCTTATGGCTTGGCGGTAGCTATTAAGGAGCCTTTTGGTCCTAGACTTGGCGCTCCGGTACCGCTTGCCGTGCGGTAGCAGAGAGAACAGTCTATGACTTGGATGATGGGAGTCTTTGACTACTTTTTGGGCTTTCCTCTGACACCGCCTAGTACATAGGTCCTGGATGGCAGGAAGCTTGGCCCCAGTGTTGTCCTGGGCCATACGCACTACTCTCTGTAGCGCCTTATGGTCAGATGCCGAGCAGTTGCCATACCAAGCGGTGATGCAACAGGTCAGGATACTCTCGATGGTGCAGCTGTATAACTTTTTGAGGATCTGGCCAAATATTTTTAGTCTACTGAGGGGGAAAAGGTGTTGTTGTGCCCTCTTCACGACTGTCTTATTTTGTTTTGACCATGTTGTTCGTTGGTGATGTGGACACCAAGGAACTTGAAACTCTCGACCCGCTCCGCTACAGCCCCATTGATGTTAATGGGGGCCTGTTCGGCCCGCTTTTTCCTGTAGTCCACGATCAGCTCCTTTGTCTTGCTCACATTGAGGGAGAGGTTGTTGTCCTGACACCACACTGCCAGGTCTCTGACCTCCTCCCTATAGGCTGTCTCATCGTTGTCGGTGATCAGGCCTACCACTGTTGTGTCGTCAGCAAACTTAATGATGGTTTTGGAGTCATGTTTGGCCACGCAGTCGAAGGTGAACAGGGAGTACAGGAGGGGACTAAGCACGCACCCCTGAGGGGCCCCAGTGTTGAGGATCAGCGTGGCAGACGTGTTGTTGCCTACCCTTACCACCTGGGGGCGGCACGTCAGGAAGTCCAGGATCCAGTTGCAGAGGGAGGTGTTTAGTCCCAGGGTCCATAGCTTAGTGATGAGCTTTGTGGGCACTATGGTGTTGAACGCTGAGCTGTAGTCAATAAACAGCATTCTCACATAGGTGTTCCTTTTGTCCAGGTGGGAAAGGGCAGTGTGGTGTGTGATTGAGATT
Organism: Coregonus clupeaformis; assembly: GCF_020615455.1. Classification (NCBI taxonomy): domain Eukaryota; kingdom Metazoa; phylum Chordata; class Actinopteri; order Salmoniformes; family Salmonidae; genus Coregonus; species Coregonus clupeaformis. Next base: position 9,957,368 of record NC_059194.1, on the reverse strand, counting down.
GTGTCATCTGTGGATCTGTTGTGGCGGTATGCGAATTGGAGTGGGTCTAGGGTATCTGGGATGATGCTATTGATATGAGCCATGACAAGCCTTTCAAAGCACTTCATGGCTACCGACGTGAGTGCTACATGTTTGTGAATGTGTGTGTGTGTGTGTGTGTGTGTGTGTACGCACGTGTGTGTGCCCTTCCCAGTGTATTGCTCTCCCCTGCTGTCAGTGTGTGACCATAGGAATATTCAAAGCAGTTGCATTTGCTAAGCTACGGTAATAAAGCACAGAACTAAACAAATATAATGCATACCATTTTGCTCCATTGTCTTGTGGTGGGTTAGTTGAACTAGCTGACTACATGTTGCAACACAGGACTAGAAAAATAGTTTAATGGATGAGTTGGGCTACTACGGTATGGCCTTGGTCCTCTGGTTAGCTAGTACTTACATCACTGTACTAGATATGATTCTACTTGACTGTTGCACATTATAAACTGGGTTGTTCGAGCCCTGAATGCAGATGGGCTGAAAGCCATGGTACAGTATATCAGACCGTATACCACAGGGTATGACACAAAATTAATTAGTAACCAGTGTATAGTAGCAATAAGGCACAATAAGGTTTGTGGTATATGGCCAATATACCACGGCTGTATCCAGGCTGTATACCACACCCCCTCGGGCTTTATTGCTTAATTATACAACGGGTGGTTTGGAATTCCCATTGTTAGAGTCTATCCTGCCTATTATATACTAGACAAGATACACATGGCCACATTCATAAAAAGTGCCATCGTTTACGTCAATACCTAACAACGCATTACTACTACTTCTACTACTACTACTACTACAGATCTACTGTCTCATCTGCCCAGCCATGCAATTTATTAACTTGATCTCCACTGTAAAAAGCATCCTGACATTATCTCCGACATTTGCAACATTGTTTCAATATTGAAATTCGATCTCCAGCTGTCCCATAGTAATGAACGTCTCGGGAGTTGGGACGAGACAGACAGGCAGCTTTTTTCAGCTAGTCGAAATCATTAATCAGCATAATTTGTATGGATATATACAAACAAATATCAATAGAAAAACAGTTAAAACTAAACGAAATGCAGCTAGTTTGCTGTCTTTCCAGCGTCAGTCGGAAGTGATTGTGTTAGCTGGATAGTTGGCTAGCTAGCAAGAGGGGTAAGAGCCTCCATTGCAACCATTTTTGTTTACCATAGCAACCTGCAAAGTCCTGGAACTATCAACCAGGCTTGGGTAGTTTTGCTTTACATTGCAGTCAATACAAATAGAACTAACGACCAGAGAATGCCTTACATTGCATCTGACAACCAGTGTTAGTGAATGTAGCATCACATTTTGTTGAAAAATTGATGGTTTGGGAAATAATCTTGCATTTTAATGCTGGTAACTCGTTATATAAAAGCAATAATACACTCGAGTTCATGTGTTATAAGATTTTTATCATGCAGATCCACTGCATGGCTGCATGGTCACCAATTGAATGTCTCAGAGCTGAGGAAGGGGGGTCTGCTGTTGTAGAGAGCCAGCCTCTTGGAGAGATTAAAACAGTCAGGTGTTCCTGCTTTTTTCCCTTTCTATGTCTTCTTCTTCTTCTTCTTCTTCTTCTTCTTCTTCTTCTTCTTCTTCTTCTTCTTCTTCTTCTTCTTCTTCTTCTTCTTCTTCTTCTCTTTCTCTCACTTCTCCTCTTCTTTCCCTAGACCTTGCTTTGTCTTTGACATGGGAGATGAAGTAATGCTTAAACAAATCCCTACCTCCATCCCTCTATTCCTCTCTCGGCCGGTTAATTTGGGGCGCAGAGGATGCGGTCAAAGTGATCCCAGGTGTTTCCTGTTGGCCATCTGATCTCTTGCTCCTCTCTATCCACTTCCGATGCTCCCTCCATCCTTCCCTCCACCCGTAAACCTTTCAGGATGGAGATTCATAGTCAGGGAATTTGGAATCATTTGTTGTTTAATGACCAATACATTTCCGATACATTTTTAGAGTTGGTCCTTCAGAAGGGCATGACTAGGCAAGGCAACAGCCAAAGAAAGATGGCATAAGCTGTTAGTTATACAATATTAGTTGGTATTGCGTCATGTTACTGTGCATTACTTTGCTGAAGCATACCCTCTTGAACAAGCATACCCTCTTGAACAAGCATACCCTCTTGAACAAGCATACCCTCTTGAACAAGCACAAGATCTATATGGAAGTAGTCAAGCAGAAGTAGTCCCGGCTCAAACATTTGGTTTTATTCGGGGGGTTTTCTCATGTTTTGCAGACGGACCAACAGTACGCCAACAGCGTGGCTGACAACCTCAAGCGCCTGTAAGTACCGTGACATGATGGGATGCTGTTTCCATGGAGACCCGTCTATTTGGGCTTCCATCACACACACACACACACACACACACACACACACACACACACACACACACACACACACACACACACACACACACACCTACAAATAAGCAACCTAAATAGAATTCACAACCACAAAGGACTCAACAACAGGGAAACAGGTCTCCTTGGGAATGCCTTTCTGTTGTAACACTGTTCCTATCTGTTTACCCTAAGGGCTGTAGTATAAATCTGAGTGCCTTCACAATCCATGGGGGTTCTCCTACTTTACTTTGACTCCACAATGCTTGAGGCACTTGTTTGCTCTACATTGGAACTATGTGGATATAGGAAATGTTAATATACAGTGAAATATTTAGTCAGACTATTAATGTTTTCACGTGTGAGTGAGAATATGTACTTTCTAAACTTAATGATAGTGTGTATTCAAAATGTTAAAATACCAAATATTTTTCTTATAAAATAGTGATGTGAATAATATAAAATACTGGCTGATAAGTAATCATATTTGCATTCACTCCAGCACTAGAGAGGAAATGAACAACAGTTTCATATTAAATAATCACATCATCATCCATATAAACACATGCTTTTCTGTTTACTGGCTTTTCTGATCTGAACGCAACATCTGGAGAGAGACAGAAACAGATCTGTCACATTTTCTTTCTTTCTTCTTTCTCTCTCTCTCTCTCTCTTCCCCTCTTTCTTTCTTTCTTTCTTTCTTTCTTTCTTTCTTTCTTTCTTTCTTTCTTTCTTTCTTTCTTTCTTTCTTTCTTTCTTTCTTTCTTTCTTTCTTTCTTTCTTTCTTTCTTTTTCTCTCTCTCTCTCGCTCTCTCTTCCTCTCACAGACACAAACACACACACAAACACCACTCACTTTCCATCCTGTTATTAGTTTCCTCCTAGCACCTTCTCTAGACATACAGAATCCTCCTCACAAACTGCCCACGTTGCAGGTTTTAGCGCCTGCTGTTTTAGACAGTCCTGTTTGTCTTTTCCTGCCGAGGTGGCCATTTTGACCAAAGATGATACCAGTTGTCACTTCGTCACTGTCACTGCCTACATCCCCTAAGGGGTCACCTCACCTCAGGAGACAGGGTTTGCATCCCAAATGACACCCTATTCCCTATATAGTGCACTACTTTTGACCAAAGCCTAGTGCTGAGCGATTAGTGCTTTTGTAGGTTGGTTTCGGTTTCGGTTCGATTATAAAAAATACAGTGGGGGAAAAAAGTATTTAGTCAGCCACCAATTGTGCAAGTTCTCCCACTTAAAAATATGAGAGAGGCCTGTAATTTTCATCATAGGTACACGTCAACTATGACAGACAAAATGAGGAAAAAAATTCCAAGAAAATCACATTGTAGGATTTTAATGAATTGATTTACAAATTATGGTGGAAAATAAGTATTTGGTCAATAACAAAAAGTTTCTCAATACTTTGTTATATACCCTTTGTTGGCAATGACACAGGTCAAATGTTTTCTGTAAGTCTTCACAAGGTTTTCACACACTGTTGCTGGTATTTTGGCCCATTCCTCCATGCAGATCTCCTCTAGAGCAGTGATGTTTTGGGGCTGTCGCTGAGCAACACAGACTTTCAACTCCCTCCAAAGATTTTCTATGGGGTTGAGATCTGGAGACTGGCTAGGCCACTCCAGGATCTTGAAATGCTTCTACGAAGCCACTCCTTCGTTGCCCGGGCGGTGTGTTTGGGATCATTGTCATGCTGAAAGACCCAGCCACGTTTCATCTTCAATGCCCTTGCTGATGGAAGGAGGTTTTCACTCAAAATCTCACGATGCATGGCCCCATTCATTCTTTCCTTTACACGGATCAGTCGTCCTGGTCCCTTTGCAGAAAAACAGCCCCAAAGCATGATGTTTCCACCCCCCATGCTTCAGAGTAGGTATGGTGTTCTTTGGATGCAACTCAGCATTCTTTGTCCTCCAAACACGCACGAGTTGAGTTTTTTACCAAAAAGTTATATTTTGGTTTCATCTGACCATATGACATTCTCCCAATCCTCTTCTGGATCATCCAAATGCACTCTAGCAAACTTCAGACGGGTCTGGACATGTACTGGCTTAAGCAGGGGGACACGTCTGGCACTGCAGGATTTGAGTCCCTGGCGGCGTAGTGTGTTACTGATGGTAGGCTTTGTTACTTTGGTCCCAGCTCTCTGCAGGTCATTCACTAGGTCCCCCCGTGTGGTTCTGGGATTTTTGCTCACCGTTCTTGTGATCATTTTGACTCCCACGGGGTGAGATCTTGCGTGGAGCCCCAGATCGAGGGAGATTATCAGTGGTCTTGTATGTCTTCCATTTCCTAATAATTGCTCCCACAGTTGATTTCTTCAAACCAAGCTGCTTACCTATTACAGATTCAGTCTTCCCAGCCTGGTGCAGGTCTACAATTTTGTTTATGGTGTCCTTTGACAGCTCTTTGGTCTTGGCCATAGTGGAGTTTGGAGTGTGACTGTTTGAGGTTGTGGACAGGTGTATTTTATACTGATAACAAGTTCAAACAGGTGCCATTAATACAGGTAACGAGTGGAGGACAGAGGAGCCTCTTAAAGAAGAAGTTACAGGTCTGTGAGAGCCAGAAATCTTGCTTGTTTGTAGGTGACCAAATACTTATTTTCCACCATAATTTGCAAATAAATTCATAAAAAATCCTACAATGTGATTTTCTGGATTTCTCAATTTGTCTGTCATAGTTGAAGTGTACCTATGATGAAAATTACAGGCCTCTCTCATCTTTTTAAGTGGGAGAACTTGCACAATTGGTGGCTGACTAAATACTTTTTTTCCCCACTGTATAATCAAGGATTTCGGTTTCAATAATTTTTTTAAACATTAAATGCACTATGCATTATGTGTGTTGAATGCTGTAACAACAGAGAATAAAACAATTAATACAAGTCCCATGATGGTAGTGACTGTCATTACTGCTAATGACTTATTAACCATAATTGATTTACTTTAATAAAATATTTCAGTTGCTGTGTATATTACATTCGTTTTAATTGATTACTTTATTATTTCAATCCAAAACATAATGTAATCTCTATAGAGCTGCTGCGTATGCTGTCTGACAAAATCACTATTTTAGTTCTCCAAAGTAAAAAAGGTATACTTTTATGACTGCTGAATACCAACTATCAATCACTTAGATCATGTATTTTCAGGTAGAGATACCTCGTGAAGCAACTGCTCTCTATCCCTCTAGATCGCGCATTCTTCTCACTTCTCCCTCTCCGTGTCTCTCCCACACTAACCTAACATAGCAGGCGTAAAAGAAACACTAAAACTGGAGAAAGTAGGTGCGCAGTGGATAATGGTCATTATAGTTAATTGCCACGTTTTCTGCACTAAACTATGTAGAATTCTGGCCTGTTGGAAGCTACAACTCCAGAGAAACTGTGCATTGAGCTCACAGAAAAAAAACGGAACTATATGGAATTCAAATAATTTAACCGACGTCGGTTAACTGCAATTTCTGTTAATCGCTCAGCACTACCAGAGCCCTCTGAAAAAGTAGTGTACTACATAGGGAATATGTGTCATTTGGGATGGAGATGGCTATGGGTGTGGACGGAGGGAAGGGGGAAGTGAAGAGGAGAGGAGGGAGGTTGAACGTCCCCCCTGTCACCTTGACATTCTCTCAGGGAGATTGAAGACCCAGGAGAGAGAGGTTGGTTGTGTGTGTGTGCACTATTGTGAGTTAATGTGTGTGCGTGTGGGTGTGAGTGTGTGACTGTGTGGTTCTTCAGGCACATGCACCTCTCCTGTCCTGGCAGATTGACAGGGGTTAATGATTACACACTTGAACCCTGACCCCTGGGGGGGGGGGGCTCCTGTCTCCATCTCCCCCGGTTACCACCCATCAACCACCTGACCAGAGCAGAAGTCAATAGTGTTTGTGGACAGGGTGGCAGGGACCCACATACTATTGTGTGTGTCCGTCTGCCTGTCTGCCTGCCTGTCTGTCTGTTTGTTGTGTTTGTGTGTGTCTGTCTACCTGCCTGTCTGTCTGTCTGCCTGTATCTATCATAACTGTGTCTTTGTGATAGTTGTAGATAGTAGTAGTTGAGATTTTTTAACTCTCTCTCTCCCCCTCTCCCCCCTCCCTCCTCCTTCTCTCTCTGGCAGGTTTCCAGTGGAGATCCAGTCAGGTCTTCTGGAAGTCATATCTCCGTCTGTCCACTTCTACCCCGACTTCTCCCGCCTCAAAGAGTCCTTCGGAGACCCCAAGGAGAGGGTCAGGTAAGACTGCAGCCTTCTCAGCAGTTTTCACAATTGTCTGAGCGTTCAACTGCAGTTCAGTTCAGGAGACAAGTTGAAGTGTAACGCACGTCTTGAACCTTGGCCCATTGTTTGGTTAGAGGATTCTAAGACAATTTGTTAAAATGGAACTGAGCCACAGGAGGTTGGTGGCACCTTAATTGGGGAGGACAGGGTTGTGGTAATGGCTGGAGCGGAATTGGTGGAATGGTATCAAATACATCAAACATGGTTTCCATGTGTTTGATGCCATTCCATTTGCTCCGTTCCAGCCATTATTATTAGCCGTCCTCCCCTCAGCAGCCTCCTCTGAACTGAGTGTGTGAGTGTGCGTCTGAGAGTGTGTGTGTGTGTCATCTTGTTGAGTCTGACATTAGGAAGCTCTCCACTGCTCTGTCCTTGTGTGACTTGATGACATCACTTCAGTGTCACCCCTTCCCTTTTTTAGCACTCTTCTGCATGTTTGAATATGTAATGTGCATGACTTGTGCGTGCATTAGTCTCTGTGTGTGTTTGTGCCTGCCTGCCTGCCTGCCTGCCTGCCTGCCTGCCTGCCTGTCTGTCTGTCTGTCTGTCTGTCTGTCTGTCTGTCTGTCTGTCTGTCTGTCTGTCTGCCTGCCTGCCTGCCTGCCTGCCTGCCTGTCTGTCTGTCTGTCTGTCTGTCTTACTGACTGTCTATGTACAGTATGTATGAACAGTGCCTTCAGAAAGTATTCACACCCCTTGACTTTTTCCACATTTTGGTGGGATTTAAATGGATTTGTCTTTCTTTTTTACGATCTGGACAAAATACTCTGTAATGTCAAAGTGGAAGAAAAACTCTAACATTTGTAAAAATATATATGAAAAAGAAAACACTAATATATATATATATATATATATATATATATATATATATATATATATATATATATATATATATAGAGTACCACAGTATGAGTCATAATACCCATAAAACCTAGCAGTCAAACAAGGTAATGGTTCCAATCGTTTTTCCACCATTCATTTTTCCCATAGGGGATTTTAGAAACACTTAAAATAAGGGCTGTGCTTCGTGTAGGCTTACCCTGGCGTAATGTTTTGTTAACCATGTAAATCTCTCTAGGACAAGGTGACTTTTATCAATATATTAGACTGTATTTACCCCCCGAAATGAAATGCTAATTAGCTGCTAATGTGGCTATCATAAAGAACTACAAATGCCATGAGGATCTGAACAAGACTGCAAAGGTAAGAATCTCTGGATTAACTATCTAATGTTAGCTAAATTAAGTAATGGCTACATTTCTTTAAATTGACAATTCTGTGAACTGTCTTGTGCAAGTTTTAAATTGATACAATACCTATTAGCAAAGGTGTCAGCTAGAGATGACGTGCAGGAGCTTGCAGGGATTTGTAGTCTTGCATGATGTCTACTTTGATGGTAATTAGCATTTTCGAATCTGAGAGTAAATAGAGCCAAATATATTAATAAAAGTCAGCTTGTCCTAGAGAGATTTACATGGTTATCAAAATGTCACGTCATGGTAAGCATACATTGTGTTTCTAAAATTCCCTATGGGAAAAATGAATGGTGGAAAAATGATTGGAACTATTTCCCTGTTTGACCGCTAGGTTTTATGGGTATTATGACACCTCCACTGTGGGGCTCTATTCAACCCCCTGAGTCAATACATGTTAAAATCACCTTTGGCAGCGATTAAAGCTGTGTGTCTTTCTGGGTAAGTCTCTAAGAGCTTTGCACACCTGGATTGTACAATATTTGCACATTATTCTTTTAAAACTTCTTCAAGCTTTGGCAAATTGGTTGTTCATCATTGTTAGACAGCCATTTTCAAGTCTTGCCATAGATTTCCAAGCCGATTTGAGTAAAAACTGTAACTAGGCCACTCAGGAACATTCAATGGTAGAAATATCTCAGTCCCTGGAACAAAAACTTTGTGCTATCCAGGACCACAAGAATAAGACATCAATAAACTGCTCCCAAACATTTTAAACCAGCATCAGGAAATGTAGTCTATCATAGTTCATGTGGGATTCAATGACAGCTGAAGATGGATTTTAAAGAACTGACTGGGTCACTACTTGACACCAACAAATGCCACATAATATCTGGCCCTCTGCCCTCCCTAAATCGTGGCATTGAACGGTTCAGTAGACTTTTAGCCCTCCATAACTGGCTATGAGACTATTGCAGCTCTGTTGATGTAACATTTATTGACAATTTTGATACGTTCTGGAAACAAAGCTCGTATTATAAGGAAGATGGGATCCCCCCAAATCATTTGGGTTCCTGGATCCTTTCACAGCATTATAAGGCTGCGTTGAGACAACCCAAGCCCAGCTCATTTAATCTCTACCATTGTGTCGCTGAGTTGCTTCAGCAAATGTACGTTATCCCAGGGGCGTTGGAAGACACAATGTAAGTAACCTAATTTATATCCCTCTTGCTGCCCTGAATGCCTCTGCTGATCCCACAGCCTTTGTATGCAGTAATCATGTGCCTATGAACCAGAGTGATACTGTTAGCACTGAGGCGGTGTGCCCTAGTAGGAAGTCCACTGTGTGCAGCTCACCCTGCACTAACATAAATAACAAGAGCATGTCTACCTCTACCTAATCAAGCATCCCAGAAAAGTGCTAAAAATAGCCCACGTTAACATACAGTATCTCACAAAAGTGAGTACACCCCTCACATTTTTGTAAATATATGAGTATATCTTTTCATGTGACAACACTGAAGAAATGACACTTTGCTACAACGTAAAGTAGTGAGTGTACAGCTTGTATAACAGTGTAAATTTGCAGTCCCCTCAAAATAACACAACACACAGCCATTAATGTCTAAACCGCTGGCAACAAAAGTGAGTACACCCCTAAGTGAAAATGTCCAAATTGGGCCCAAAGTGTCAATATTTTCTGTGGCCACCATCATTTTCCAGCACTGCCTTAACCCTCTTGGGCATGGAGTTCACCAGAGCTTCACAGGTTGTCACTGGAGTCCTCTTCCACTCCTCCATGACGACATCACGGAGCTGGTGGATGTTAGAGACCTTGCACTCCTCCACCTTCTGTTTGAGGATGCCCCACAGATGCTCAATAGGGTTTAGGTCTGGAGACATGCTTGGCCAGTCCATCACCTTTACCCTCAGCTTCTTTAGCAAGGCAGTGGTCATCTTGGAGGTGTGTTTGGGGTCGTTATCATGTTGGAATACTGCCCTGCGGCCCAGTCTCCGAAGGGAGGGGATTATGCTCTGCTTCAGTATGTCACAGTACATGTTGGCATTCATGGCTCCCTCAATGAACTGTAGCTCCCCAGTGACGGCAGCACTCATGCAGCCCCAGACCATGACACTCCCACCACCATGCTTGACTAGGCAAGACACACTTGTCTTTGTACTCCTCACCTGGTTGCCGCCACACACGCTTGACACCATCTGAACCAAATAAGTTTATATTGGTCTCATCAGACCACAGGACATGGTTCCTGTAATCCTTGTCCTTAGTCTGCTTGTCTTTAGCAAACTGTTTGCGGGCTTTCTTGTGCATCATCTTTAGAAGAGGCTTCCTTCTGGGACGACAGCCATGCAGACCAATTTGATGCAGTGTGCAGCATATGGTCTGAGCACTGACCACAACCCCACCCCTTCAACCTCTGCAGCAATGCTGGCAGCACTCATACGTCTATTTCCCAAAGACAACCTCTGGATATGACGCTGAGCACGTGCACTCAACTTCTTTGGTCGACCATGGCGAGGCCTGTTCTGAGTGGAACCTGTCCTGTTAAACCGCTGTATGGTCTTGACCACCGTGCTGCAGCTCAGTTTCAGGGTCTTGGCAATCTTCTTATAGCCCAGACCATCTTTATGTAGAGCAACAATTATTTTTTTCAGATCCTCAGAGAGTTCTTTGCCATGAGGTGCCATGTTGAACTTCCAGTGACCAGTATGAGGGAGTGTGAGAGCGATGACACCAAATTTAACACACCTGCTCCCCATTCACACCTGAGACCTTGTAACACTAACGAGTCACATGACACCGGGGAGGGAAAATGGCTAATTGGGCCCAATATGGACATTTTCACTTAGGGGTGTACTCACTTTTGTTGCCAGCGGTTTAGACATTAATGGCTGTGTGTTTAGTTATTTTGGGGGGACAGCAAATGTACACTGTTATACAAGCTGTACACTCACTACTTTACATTGTAGCAAAGTGTCATTTCTTCAGTGTTAGATATACTCAAATATTTATGAAAATGTGAGGGGTGTACTAACTTTTGTGAGATACTGTATGTAGTTTAAGGATCAAGGTTCATGAAATCAATAATTTGTCAGTAACAGATGACATTCATATTCTGACAATCTCTGAAACTCACCTAGGTAATACCTTTGATGATGCAGTGGTAGCGATACATGGTTATAAGATCTACAGTAAATACAGAAATGCCAAAGATGGATGTGTGGCCGTTTATATTCAGAACCACAGTCCTGTAAAGGTTAGAGAGGATCTCATGTTAAATACTGTTGAAGTAATATGGCTACAGGTTCATCTGCCTCTCCCAAAGCGCATTTTGGTTGGAAGCTGCTATAGACCACCAAGTGCTAACATTCAGTATCTGGATAACACGTGTGAAATGCTTGATAATGAATGTGATGTATGTGATATATATTTTCTGGGTTATTTAAATATTGACTGGCTTTCATCAGGCAGCCCACTCAAGAGAAAGCTTCAAACTATAATTAGTGCCTGCAACCTGGTTCAGGTTATCAGTCAACCTACCAGGGTAGTTATAAATGGCAGAGGAATTAAATCATCAACATGTATTGATCACATCTTTACTAATGCTGCAGAAATTAGCTTTAAAGCAGTATCCAAATCCATTGGATGTAGTGATCACAATATAGGAGCCATATCTAGGAAAACCGAAGTTCCAAAGGCTGGGCCTAATATAGTGTATAAGAGGTCATACAATATGTTTCGTAGTGATTCCTATGTTGTTGACACTACACATCCAAGTATATCTGACCAAATTATGAAAGACAAGCATTGTAATTTTGAATTCCGTAAAGTGAGTGTGTGTGATGCGTGATTTGAAGGAGTCAGGCGCAGGAGGGTATATCACAGTATACAGAGTTTATTCCGTAATCCAGCGTAACCAGTCCAGTGCGCAAAACAGGGCATTTGGAACAAACATGCTCACGGGGAAAATACCCCGGCAATACAAAATACTGAGCTCAACCGAGCTACTAATCCTCATAATGAACAATCACCCACAAGGACAAGGGGGGCAGATGGAACACTTAAACATGTACTAATGACAGGAATATGAACCAGGTGTGTGTAATTAACAAGACAAGACAAATGGAATGATGAGATATGGAGCGGCAATGGCTAGAAGGCCGGTGACGATGATCGCCGAAGCCTGCCCGAACAAGGAGGGGAGGCAGCTTCGGAGGAAGTCGTGACAGTGTGGAAGAGGTGAAACATTTTTTGTTTTCTATCAACAATTACAAGCCACCGGGGTCTGACAACTCGGATGGAAAATTACTGAGGATAATAGTGGACGATATTGCCACTCCTATTTTCCTTATATTCAGTTTAAGCCTACTAGAAAGTGTGTGCCCTCAGGCCTGGAGGGAAGCAAAAGTCATTCCACTACCTAAGAACAGGAAAGCCCCCTTTACTGGATCAAATAGCCGACCAATCAGCCTGTTACCAACCCTTAGTAAACTTTTGGAAAAAATTGTGTTTGACCAGATGCAGTGCTATTTTACAGTAAACAACTTGACAACAGACTTTCAGCACGCTTATAGGGAAGGACATTCAACAAGCATAGCACTGACACAAATGACTGATGATTGGCTGAGAGAAATTGATGATTAAAAGATTGTGGGGGCTGTTTTGTTAGACTTCAGTGCGGCTTTTGACATTGTCGATCATAGTCTGCTGCTGGATAAAATGTATGTGTTATGGCTTTACACCCCCTGCTATATTGTGGATAAAGAGTTACCTGTCTAACAGAACACAGAGGGTGTTCTTTAATGGAAGCCTCTCCAACATAATAGAATCAGGAATTACCCAGGGCAGCTGTCTAGGCCCCTTACTCTTTTCAATATTTACTAAATTCATGCCACTGGCTTTGAGTAGGCTGGTTGAGTGAAGTCAAGTCAGTTGTGTGTGTCTGTGTGTCTGTGCTACTGTTCATAGCTCTTCTATTCCTAACTCAGCCATCGTTATTTAATTACCAAGGCAAAGGAATCCATAGACTCACTTTACCTCTTGCACCACTTAATCTCTAGAATAGAATAGTCACGATATAATAAGCTCCTGCTTAGCTGACTTTGTACCTATCTACTTTGGCTACTTTTAAATATGCTTTAAGATAGAAATACAGAAGAATAATATCAAGCTGTGCAAAGGTGTAGTAAATGTGAAGTTCCTCTCCCCAACTCCTTTCATCCTCCACTCCTCCTCTCCCGTTTCCATGGGTGTGCCAGGCTCTCCATCTCACCTGTGTGTGTAATCCAGGGAGATTTGTTCAGATTAGAGGCTTTCGACACTCTGACAGGATTACTAGTCTGGGAAGGGGAGGGCACTCTCGTCAATCCTAAATCCCGCCAGATACAAACATTTATCCCTACACTCACACACGAGAGAGAGAGAGAGAGAAGGATCATTCATTAATGAGTGAAAAATAAGTGGAAGGGAAAGAGTAAGATAAAAAAAAATGAACAAATGACGCGGAGATGAGAGGAGAGGTACTTTACTGAAGACCGGTAGTGATTACAGGTCAGAGATGAGAGGAGAGGTACTTTACTGAAGACCGGTAGTGATTACAGATCAGTGACGAGAGGAGAGGTACTTTAATGAAGACTGGTAGTGATTACAGATCCAAGATGAGAGGAGAGGTACTTTACTGAAGACCGGTAGTGATTACAGATCAGAGATGAGAGGAGAGGTACTTTACTGAAGACCGGTAGTGATTACAGATCAGTGATGAGAGGAGAGGTACTTTACTGAAGACCGGTAGTGATTACAGGTCAGAGATGAGAGGAGAGGTACTTTAATGAAGACCGGTAGTGATTACAGATCCAAGATGAGAGGAGAGGTACTTTACTGAAGACCGGTAGTGATTACAGGTCAGAGATGAGAGGTACTTTACTGAAGACTGGTAGTGATTACAGGTCAGGGAAGAGAGGAGAGGTACTTTACTGAAGACTGGTAGTGATTACAGATCCAAGATGAGAGGAGAGATACTTACTGAAGACCGGTAGTGATTACAGATCCAAGAAGAGATGAGAGGTATTTACTGAAGACCGGTAGTGATTACAGATCCAAGATGAGAGGAGAGGTACTTACTGAAGACCAGTAGTGATTACAGATCCAAGATGAGAGGAGAGGTACTTTACTGAAGACCGGTAGTGATTACAGATCCAAGATGAGAGGAGAGGTACTTTACTGAAGACCGGTAGTGATTACAGATCAGAGTGACACAAACAAACATCGGAGAGGGAGGGAGGGAAATCATGAAAAAGGAAAGGCGAGCTTGATGAACACAGGAGTTAGCCACTGCCTGTCCAGGTGTTGAGTGTCTGGGTGTGGGGATGTACAGTACATTCGGAAAGCATTCAGACCCCTTGACTTTCACCACTTTGTGTTACGTTACAGCCTTATTCTAGAAATTTTTGCAAAGGTATTGAAAATAAAAAACTGAAATATTACATTTAAATAAGAATTCAGACCCTTTACTCAGTACTTTGTTGAAGCACCTTTGGCAGCGATTACAGCCTTGAGTCTTCTTTGGTATGACGCTACAAGCTTGGCACACCTGTACTTGGGGAGTTTCTCCCATTCTCCTCTGCAGATTCTCTCAAGCTCTGTCAGGTTGGATGGGGAGCGTCGCTGCACAGCTATTTTCAGGTCTCTCCAGAGATGTTCGATCGGGTACAAGTCCGGGCTCTGGCTGTTCCACTCAGGGACAATCAGAGACTTGTCCCGAAGCTACTTCTGCGTTGTCTTGGCTGTGTGCTTAGGGTCGTTGTCCTGTTGGAAGGTGGATCTTCGCCTCAGTCTGAGGTCCTGAGCGCTCTGGAGCAGGTTTTCATCAAGGAGCTCTCTGTACTTTGCTCCATTAATCTTTCCCTCGATCCTGACTAGTCTCCCAGTCCCTGCCGCTGAAAAACATCCCCACAGCATGATGCTGCCACCACCATGCTTTACCGTAGGGATTGTGCCAGGTTTCCTCCAGACGTGACGCTTGGCATTCAGGCCAAAGAGTTCAATCTTGGTTTCATCAGACCAGAGAATCTTGTTTCTCATGGTCTGAGAGTCCTTTAGGTGCCTTTTGGCAAACTCCAAGCAGGCTGTCATGTGCCGTCTACTGAGGAGAGGCTTCCGTCTGGCCACTCTACCATGAAGGCCTGATTGGTGGAGTGCTGCAGAGGTGGTTGTCCTTCTGGAAGGTTCTACCATCTCCACAGAGAAACTCTGGAGCTCTGTCATAGTGACCATCGGGTTCTTGGTCATCTCCCTGACCAAGGCCCTTCTTCCCCGATTGCTCAGTTTGGCCGGGCGGCCAGATCTAGGAAGAGTCTTGGTGCTTCCAAACTTCTTCCATTTAAGAATGATGGAGGCCACTGTGTTCCTGGGGACCGTCAATGTTGCAGAAATGTTTTGGTACCCTTCCCCAGATCTGTGCCTCGACACAATCCTGTCTCGGTGCTCTACAGACAATTCCTTCGACCACATGGCTTAGTTTTTTCTCTGACATGTACTGTCAACTGTGGGGCCTTACATAGACAGGTGTGTGCCTTTCCAAATTATATCCTATCAATTGAATTTACCACAGGTGGACTCCAATCAAGTTGTAGAAACATCTTAAGGATGATCAATGGAAACAAGATGTACCTGAGCTCAATTTCGAGTCTCATAGCAAAGGGTCTGAATACTTATGTAAATATAATATTTATGTTGTTGTTTTTTTTATAAATTTGCAACAATTTCTAAAAACCTGTTTTCGCTTTGTCATTATGGGGTATATTGTGTGTATTTATTTATTTTTAAATCCATTTTAGAATAAGGCTGTAATGTAAAACAAAATGTGGAAAAGGGTAAAGGGTCTGAATACTTTCCGAATGCACTGTATATGCTGCAGTAATGAGAGTTAATTCATGAGCCCCACTTAAGATAAGGGCCCGTACCTTGCTGAGGTATTTAACTAGTCACATACACACCTGTACACAAACACACAGACACACACACACACACACACACACACACACACACAAACACACACAGACACAGACAGGCACGCACACACTCATACACACACACACTCACAGATTGACAGGCCAAGGCCAGTAATAATCGTGGTTGTCACAAGTTCTGGGTGAGAGCATCTAACAGGACAGATCTCTGTCTGAGTAGAGAAACACACCACTGTTCATACACAAGACTTCTGATGCCGAGAGAGAGAGAGAGAGAGAGAGAGAGAGAGAGAGAGAGAGAGAGAGAGAGAGAGAGAGAGAGAGAGAGAGAGAGAGAGAGAGAGAGAGAGAGAGAGAGAGAGAGAGAGAGAGAGAGAGAGTAAATGGGAACAACAAAACCAAAGACGGTGGCAATTAACCAGCGCTAAAGCGAGAGAGACAGTTAGGATGTGTGATGGAATCACAATAAGATGGAATGGATAAAGGAAAGGGAACATTTCAGAGAGAAAGAATGGTTAAGATTGAAAATCCAGAGAAGGAGAGAAAGTGACAGAGAGAGTGAGAGTTTTTCAGATAGAAAATGATAAAGAATGATAGGGAGAGAGGAAGAGGGAGAGAGACGATGATGAAGAGGAAGAGGGAGAGAGACAATGATGAAGAGGCAGAAGGAGAGAGACAAAGAGAGTGTGTCTCAGACCAACTGTCATCACCGTCATGTCTTCCAGATGACTGACCAGTGATCAGGACTAGAAGTGGAACATCAGCAGTAAGACAGCCAGGACAGGGTGTCGCTCTCAGGTCACCACGGCGACTGGGGCGATGTCACACACACAGATCATCAGCTGCCCAGTCCTGTCTGCCTCTAGTGTTGTCTTAGTGGTAGTTCTGTTTAGTCATGCAATGTAGCTCTGGCTTTGGTCCAATGTCCACACTAGTGGATGGCTAAATCTAAGTGCATCACACCTGCTCTCCTAAGACTTAAGTACTGTTGCCCCGGATCCATACACTGTGTTACAATGCGGAGGGTTGTGAGTTTGCGACCAGGTCAGGATGGAATTACTCTGTCACACAGGCATACCACTTAGAATGAGGAAGTGTATTCGACTCGTTGTCCCCATAGCCTATTGCAGTGTTTAGTTGAATTTCATTCTTGTCACCAGTGATATACTGTAATATACGTTATATTATTGGTTATATTTTATGTTGTAAAGTTAAAATGCAGTGGTAAGCTAAATCCCAAGAATAAAATCTAAATGCAATGGATGTGTTAAGGCTGCAGCCAGCAGCTGTGCAGATGTTCCATTCAAAGTTAATTAACTTCATCTTGAGAGAGAGAGAGAGAGAGAGAGAGAGGAAGAGAGAGAGAGAGAGATAGAGTCAGTGTGTTAATTCATTCATTGCTCCCTCTATTCCTCTCCTTTCTCCGTATCTTCCTCTCCTCTTTCTCTCTACCGCTCCAGTAATGGCTCCTTCAGGACAGTGCCAGGCTTGGTCTGTGTGTCAAAGCTGATGGGGCCCTCGAGGCCCCCCTTGTCTCACCCTCCTTCCTCTCCTCCTTCCTCTCCTCCCTCTATCCCTCTCTCTTTGATGGAGTCAGCCCAATCATGGGGCCCTGGGAGATGAACCGTGACTTATGAAATATCAACCGCATACGGGGACCACGTTGCAACCGCAGTCAGCCTGTGGTTGTGAGGGGGATGGAGGGGGAAGGGATTTGGATTGGTGGGTGGATGGATGGATGGACGGAGGGAGGGATGGATGGAGATAGATGAAGAGGAGGTGGAAGGAGATTCAAGAAATGACTGTAACACTCTCTCCAGCTCTATATTAATACAGTATACTGTGCTGAGATGTTTTCCATTTGATTCTCACACACTGTCCATTAGCTTCAGAATGCAACACAGATCTTATTTCATCACTGTCCATTAGCTTCAGAATGCAACACAGATCTTATTTCATCACTGTCCATTAGCTTCAGAATGCAACACAGATCTTATTTCATCGCTGTTCAACAGCTTCAGAATGCAACACAGATCTTATTTAATCACTGTTCATTAGCTCCAGAATGGAACAAGGATCTTATTTCATCACTGTTCAACAGCTTCAGAATGCAACACATATCTTATATAATCACTGTTCATTAGCTCCAGAATGCAACACAGATCTTATATCATCACTGTTCATTAGCTCCAGAATGCAACACTGATCTTATTTCATCACTGTTCATTAGCTCCAGAATGCAACACAGATCTTATATAATCACTGTTCATTAGCTCCAGAATGCAACACTGATCTTATTTCATCACTGTTCATTAGCTCCAGAATGCAACACAGATCTTATTTCATCACTGTTCATTAGCTCCAGAATGCAACACAGATCTTATTTCATCACTGTTCATTAGCTCCAGAATGCAACACAGATCTTATTTTATCGCTGTTCATTAGCTTCAGAATGCAAAACAGATCATATTTCTTCTTAACTCAATACTATAAAGCTGGAAGTTAGTATTTTCGAACAGAGAGTGCAAGGTTTCCCCCTAAAGACAAACTCATGGCAGATCAAGCTAATGGACTAATTGTTCCCAGATCAACTAGGCAGAGTAAAGCAATGGCAGATCAACCAGGCAGACGAATCAATCCCACATCAGGCAGACAGACGGACAGAGAGACAAATCAATATCAAATCAGCCCAGATACGCTAAACTATTATTGTCACGCAAAGAATCTGTCTGTCTGTCTGTAAAATGAGATGGTAGGCCTATTTAATTTAATTTATTCGTATAGTAATGTGTTTGTGTAGGGTGTATATTTCATCTGATTAGTGTGTAAATGGATTTAATTGGTTTGTGCATTGGTGAGGATCATGTACAGTGAGGGAAAAAAGTATTTGATCCCCTGCTGATTTTGTACGTTTGCCCACTGACAAAGACATGATCACTGTTCACAGTGGTCCTCTGTAGCTCAACTGGTAGAGCACGGCGCCAAGGTAGTGGGTTCGATCCCCGGGACCACCCATACACAAAAATGTATGCACGCATGACTGTAAGTCGCTTTGGATAAAAGCGTCTGCTAAATGGCATATTATATTATGATCAGTCTATAATTTTAATGGTATGTTTATTTGAACAGTGAGAGACAGAATAACAACAAAAAAATCCAGAAAAACGCATGTCAAAAATGTTATAAATTGATTTGCATTTTAATGACGGAAATAAGTATTTGACCCTCTGCAAAACATGACTTAGTACTTGGTGGCAAAACCCTTGTTGGCAATCACAGGGGCCAGACGTTTCTTGTAGTTGGCCGCCAGGTTTGCACACATCTCAGGAGGGATTTTGTTCCACTCCTCTTTGCAGATCTTCTCCAAGTCATTAAGGTTTCGAGGCTGACGTTTGGCAACTCGAACCTTCAGCTCCCTCCACAGATTTTCTATGGGATTAAGGTCTGGAGACTGGCTAGGCCACTCCAGGACCTTAATGTGCTTCTTCTTGAGCCACTCCTTTGTTGCCTTGGATGTGTGTTTTGGGTCATTGTCATGCTGGAATATCCATCCACGACCCATTTTCAATGCCCTGGCTGAGGAAAGGAGGTTCTCACCCAAGATTTGACGGTACATGGCCCCGTCCATCGTCCCTTTGATGCGGTGAAGTTGTCCTGTCCCCTTAGCAGAAAAACACCCCCAAAGCATAATGTTTCCACCTCCATGTTTGACGTTGGGGATGGTGTTCTTGGGGTCATAGGCAGCATTCCTCCTCCTCCAAACACGGCAAGTTGAGTTGATGCCAAAGAGCTCGATTTTGGTCTCATCTGACCACAACACTTTCACCCAGTTCTCCTCTGAATCATTCAGATATTCATTGGCAAACTTCAGACGGCCCTGTATATGTGCTTTCTTGAGCAGGGGGACCTTGCGGGCACTGCAGGATTTCAGTCCTTCACGGCGTAGTGTGTTACCAATTGTTTTCTTGGTGACTATGGTCCCAGCTGCCTTGAGATCATTGACAAGATCCTCCCGTGTAGTTCTGGGGCTGATTCCTCACCGTTCTCATGATCATTGCAACTCCACGAGGTGAGATCTTGCATGGAGCCCCAGGCCGAGGGAGATTGACAGTTATTTTGTTTTTCTTCCATTTTGCGAATAATCGCACCAACTGTTGTCACCTTCTCACCAAGCTGCTTGGCGATGGTCTTGTAGCCCATTCCAGCCTTGTGTAGGTCTACAATCTTGTCCCTGACATCCTTGGAGAGCTCTTTGGTCTTGGCCATGGTGGAGAGTATGGAATCTGATTGATTGATTGCTTCTGTGGACAGGTGTCTTTTATACAGGTAACAAGCTGAGATTAGGAGCACTCCCTTTAAGAGTGTGCTCCTAATCTCAGTTCGTTAGCTGTATAAAAGACACCTGGGAGCCAGAAATCTTTCTGATTGAGAGGGGGTCAAATACTTATTTCCCTCATTAAAATGCAAATCAATTTATAACATTTTTGAAATGCATTTTTCTGGATTTTTTCATTGTTATTCTGTCTCTCACTGTTCAAATAAACCTACCATTAAAATTATAGACTGATCATTTCTTTGTCAGTGGGCAAACGTACAAAATCAGCAGGGGATCAAATACTTTTTTTGTATCTTATGTGAAGGTCTGTGCTTTGCTTTGGTGTCATGTTCTGAGGGAGACATTGATGCGATGCAATTTGTTGATTTGATGCATTTCATAACGTTAGCACCCTATAGTCTTCAGTATGACTCTGTAGCTGCCGCAGAACTGGGCTGGTGGCTTAGCAGCACAATAGAAGAAGTGGTCTGATGACACAAACAGTCTATTGAGATTAAAGGCTGTCTGTCCGGCCCGCTCAATCAGAGCCCCTGGATCGATTCGCTCCGGGAGCCATGTCTTACTCACCCCTCGTCCTCTCTCTCCTCTTCTCTCTCTCTATCTCTCTCTCCTCTCACTCTTCTCTCTCCTCCCTCTATCATCGGTGGAGAATCCCAGCCCTGGCCAAGGAGAATGAGACAATGTTTCAAGTGGCCCTGTACCAGGGGGGACTGCAGGATGGATAGGCTGCCTGTAGGGTGGTGTATAAAGTGTGGTGTGTGTGTGTAGACCTTCTGTACTGAACTGTTTCATCACTAAGTGCAAATGTGTTTCATTGTCTGTGTGTGTCAACTGAAATTGGGGCGGCAGGTAGCTTAGTGGTTAAGAGCGTTGTGCCAGTACCCGAAAGGTCGCTGGTTCTAATCCCAGAGCCGACTAGGTGAAAAATGTGTTGATGTGCCCTTGAGCAAGGCACTTAACCCTAATTGCTCCTGTAAGTCGCTCTGGATAAGAGCGTCTGCTAAATGACGTAAATGTAAATTCAGGACAAAACAGACTGCATTTGCAATCTTGCTCCTTGGCCTGTATACTGAGAGAAGCAGAGTAAACCAGGTCCGTGTTCGATAAAGGTTGCTTGTTTGTGACATGTAGACAGGTTGTGGTGAGATGCTGTTTCATAATGCATGAGGAGGAAAGGACGGGCGGAGCAGTTACACATCCCTCACATCAAATGGAGTGAGAAAAGATTGGGGGGGAAAGGAAGATAGAGTGAGGAAAGACAGAGAGAGGAGGAGGCAGGAAGCCAGGTTGAGGGAGGATTGGGAAGCACTTGGAGAATCATATGTACAGTTGAAGTCGGAAGTTTACATACACTTTGGTTGGAGTCATTAAAACTCGTTTTTCAACCACTCCACAAATTTCTTGTTAACAAACTATAGTTTTGGCAAGTCGTTTAGGACATCTACTTTGTGCATGACACAAGTAATTTTTCCAACAATTGTTTACAGACAGATTATTTCACTTAGAATTCACTATATCACAATTCCAGTGGGTCAGAAGTTTACATACACTAAATTGACTGTGCCTTTAAACAGCTTGGAAAATTCCAGAAAAAAATGTAATGGCTTTAGAAGCTTCTGATAGGCTAATTGACATCATTTGAGTCAATTGGAGGTGTACCTGTGGATGTATTTCAAGGCCTACCTTCAAACTCAGTGCCTCTTTGCAACTGCACATGGGGACAAAGATCGTACTTTTTGGAGAAATGTCCTCTGGTCTGATGAAACAAAAATATAACCCGAGTGGCGCAGTGGTCTAAGGCACTGCATCGCAGTGCTAGCTGTGCCACTAGAGATCCTGGTTCGAATCCAGGCTCTGTCGTAGCCGGCCGCGACCGGGAGACCCATGGGGCGGCGCACAATTGGCCCAGCGTCGTCCAGGGTAGGGGAGGGAATGGCCGGCAGGGATGTAGCTCAGTTGGTAGAGCATGGCAACGCCAGGGTTGTGGGTTCGATTCCCATGGGGGGCCAGTATGAAAAATAAAAAAATAATGTATGCACTCACTAACTGTAAGTCGCTCTGGATAAGAGTGTCTGCTAAATGACTAAAATATATATATAACTGTTTGGCCATTATGATCATCGTTATGTTTGGAGGATAAAGGGGGGACATGCAAGCCGAAGAACACCATCCCAACCGTGAAGCGTGGGGGTGCTTTGCTGCAGCAGGGACTAGTGCACTTCACAAAATAGATGACATCATGAGGAAGGAAAAATATGTGGATATATTGAAGCAACATCTCAAGACATCAGTCAGGAAGTTAAAGCTTGGTCGCAAATGGGTCTTCCAAATGGACAATGACCCCAAGCATACTTCCAAAGTTGTGGCAAAATGGCTTAAGGACAACAATGTCAAGGTATTGGAGTGGCCATCACAAAGCCCTGACCTCAATCCTATAGAAAATGTGTGGGCAGAACTGAAAAGGCGTGTGCGATCAAGGAGGCCTACAAACCTGACTCAGTTACACCAGCTCTGTCAGGAGGAATGGGCCAAAATTCACCCAACTTATAGTGGGAAGCTTGTGGAAGGCTAACGGAAACGTTTGACCCAAGTTAAACAATTTAAAGGCAATGCTACCAAATACTAATTGAGTGTATGTAAACTTCTGACCCACTGGGAATGTGATGAAATAAATAAAAGCTGAAATAAATAATTCGCTCTACTATTATTCTGACATTTCACATTCATCAAATAAAGTGTTGATCCTAACTGACCTAAGACAGGGAATTTTTACTAGGATTAAATGTCAGGAATTGTGAAAAACTGAGTTTAAATGTATTTGGCTAAGGTGTATGTAAACTTCCGACTTCAACTGTATGTGGCTTAATGAATACTTGTAGTATATAATTTACATAGCCTGCAAATGAATGCTTATAGTAAAGGTATAGAAAAACATGTAAACATCTGAATATAACACAGAGACATACAGTAGATAAGTATTCCGTGTATATAATTGGATATGATATGTGTATTGATGTTGTATTGGTGTGTATTGATGTTGTATTGATGTTGTATGGATGTTGTATTGATGTTGTATGTATGTTGTATTGATGTGTATAGGTGTGCATTGGTGTGTATTGGTGTGTATTGATGTGTATTGATGTGTATTGATGTGTATTGATGTGTATTGATGTGTATTGATGTGTATTGATGTGTATTGATGTTGTATTGATGTTGTATTGGTGTTGTTATGATGCTGTTAAGGTGTTGTATTGATGTGGATTGATGTTTTATTTGTGTGTATTGATGTGTATTGATGTTGTATTGATGTTGTATTGATGTTGTATTGATGTTGTTATGATGTTGTATTGGTGTTGTATTGATGTGTATACAGGACTCATCTGTAAAATAGACCTTGGTCTCAGCATAACTCTCTGTCAAAGTAAAGTTTAAGTAAATACGCAAACACAGTTAAACAATAACAATAAATAAATAAATATCTGCAGAATGCACCACCATGACAACTGCCCTAATACTCTCTCTCGGTGAGGACATTAAACGAGCACCTAGGAACGTGACCCTGCATTTTAAGTGCTCATCTGTCGGGGACGCCCTAGGGTGCACTTGTAAAAAGGACCACCTGCTTGCTTCTCAAAAAGACAAGGAAATGTATTTAAGCTAAATACTACCGTATAACTCCCTTTGTCAACTAACCATGCGGCAGGCATTGCTGATTGATATTGTTATTGAATTGGGGTGGTTAAGTTTGTGGTTAGAAGCTTTTAATTGTCAAAACTCTATCTCCCTGGGTGATATTTGGGGAGGTTTAGCTGTTGAAATTGAATAATGGAGTTTAGCCCTGCGCAGGGTGTGTGTGTCCTGTGTACTGTGTGTGCATGTGCATACAGTGGGGAGAACAAGTATTTGATACACTGCCGATTTTGCAGGTTTTCATACTTACAAAGCATGTAGAGGTCTGTAATTTTTATCATAGGTACACTTCAACTGTGAGAGACGGAATCTAAAACAAAAATCCAGAAAATCACATTGTATGATTTTTAAGTAATTAATTTGTATTTTATTGCATGACATAAGTATTTGATCACCTACCAACCAGTAAGAATTCCGGCTCTCACAGACCTGTTCGTTTTTCTTTAAGAAGCCCTCCTGTTCTCCACTTATTACCTGTATTAACTGCACCTGTTTGAACTCGTTACCTGTATAAAAGACACCTGTCCAAACACTCAATCAAACAGACTCCAACCTCTCCACAATGGCCAAGACCAGAGAGCTGTGTAAGGACATCAGGGATAAAATTGTAGACCTGCACAAGGCTGGGATGGGCTACAGGACAATAGGCAAGCAGCTTGGTGAGAAGGCAACAACTGTTGCCGCAATTATTAGAAAATGGAAGAAGTTCAAGATGACGGTCAATCACCCTCGGTCTGGGGCTCCATGCAAGATCTCACCTCGTGGGGCATCAGTGATCATGAGGAAGGTGAGGGATCAGTCCAGAACTACACGGCAGGACCTGGTCAATGACCTGAAGAGAGCTGGGACCACAGTCTTAAAGAAAACCATTAGTAACACACTACGCCGTCATGGATTAAAATCCTGCAGCGCACACAAGGTCCCCCTGCTCAAGCCAGCGCATGTCCAGGCCCGTCTGAAGTTTGCCAATGACCATCTGGATGATCCGTCTCTCACAGTTGAAGTGTACCTACGATAAAAATTACAGACCTCTACATGCTTTGTAAGTAGGAAAACCTGCAAAATCGGCAGTGTATCAAATACTTGTTCTCCCCACTGTAGGTGTGATCATGTATATGTTGTATGTTTGTGTGTGTGTGTGTGTGTGTGTGTGTGTGTGTGTGTGTGTGTGTGTGTGTGTGTGTGTGTGTGTGTGTGTGTGTGTGTGTGTGTGTGCGTGTGCGTGTGCGTGTGTGCAGGCTT
This sequence comes from Coregonus clupeaformis, assembly GCF_020615455.1. Taxonomy (NCBI): domain Eukaryota; kingdom Metazoa; phylum Chordata; class Actinopteri; order Salmoniformes; family Salmonidae; genus Coregonus; species Coregonus clupeaformis. The sequence goes on along the minus strand of NC_059194.1, from coordinate 9,932,236 downwards.
CACTGTTAACCCACACACTGAGATCTGAGAAAGTTTTACAGTTCTTTGGTAACATTTCCGAGGGTCTGTGTTTTCGTGTGTGTTATATCTGACAGTTTGTCACAGTGGTATGTTTAAGATGTAAGGAAGCTTGCAGCTGCTGCCTGTCAGGTCTAACACAGTCTAGTGTGTACAGGGTGGTCCACCGCCTTAAAGTGATCCTAGGCAGGGCTACAGAGGCACAGAACAGTACAGACTTATACACTTTGACTTAAAGGGACATTACACTTTCAAATCAAAGTTTGTCAAATGTCTAATGTCAAGATGTCCCACGACACTGGTTGTGTAGATACAGTGGGGAGAACAAGTATTTGATACACTGCCGATTTTGCAGGTTTTCCTACTTACAAAGCATGTAGAGGTCTGTAATTTTTATCATAGGTACACTTCAACTGTGAGAGACGGAATCAAAAATCCAGAAAATCACATTGTATGATTTTTAAGTAATTAATTTGCATTTTATTGCATGACATAAGTATTTGATACATCAGAAAAGTAGAACTTAATATTTGGTACAGAAACCTTTGTTTGCAATTACAGAGATCATACGTTTCCTGTAGGTCTTGACCAGGTTTGCTCACACTGCAGCAGGGATTTTGGCCCACTTCTTCATACAGACCTTCTCCAGATCCTTCAGGTTTCGGGGCTGTCGCTGGGCAATACGGACTTTCAGCTCCCTCCAAAGATTTTCTATTGGGTTCAGGTCTGGAGACTGGCTAGGCCACTCCAGGACCTTGAGATGCTTCTTACGGAGCCACTCCTTAGTTGCCCTGGCTGTGTGTTTCGGGTTGTTGTCATGCTGGAAGACCCAGCCACGACCCATCTTCAATGCTCTTACTGAGGGAAGGAGGTTGTTGGCCAAGATCTTGCGATACATGGCCCCATCCATCCTCCCCTCAATACGGTGCAGTCGTCCTGTCCCCTTTGCAGAAAAGCATCCCCAAAGAATGATGTTTCCACCTCCATGCTTCACGGTTGGCATGGTCTTCTTGGGGTTGTACTCATCCTTCTTCTTCCTCCAAACACGGCGAGTGGAGTTTAGACCAAAAAGCTCTATTTTTGTCTCATCAGACCACATGACCTTCTCCCATTCCTCCTCTGGATCATCCAGATGGTCATTGGCAAACTTCAGACGGGTCTGGACATGCGCTGGCTTGAGCAGGGGGACCTTGCGTGCGCTGCAGGATTTTAATCCATGACGGCGTAGTGTGTTACTAATGGTTTTCTTTGAGACTGTGGTCCCAGCTCTCTTCAGGTCATTGACCAGGTCCTGCCGTGTAGTTCTGGGCTGATCCTCACCTTCCTCATGATCATTGATGCCCCACGAGGTGAGATCTTGCATGGAGCCCCAGACCGAGGGTGATTGACCGTCATCTTGAACTTCTTCCATTTTCTAATAATTGCGCCAACAGTTGTTGCCTTCTCACCAAGCTACTTGCCTATTGTCCTGTAGCCCATCCCAGCCTTGTGCAGGTCTTCAATTTTATCCCTGATGTCCTTACACAGCTCTCTGGTCTTGGCCATTGTGGAGAGGTTGGAGTCTGTTTTATTGAGTGTGTGGACAGGTATCTTTTATACAGGTAACGAGTTCAAACAGGTGCAGTTAATACAGGTAATAAGTGGAGAACAGGAGGGCTTCTTAAAGAAAAACTAACAGGTTTGTGAGAGCCGTAATTCTTACTGGTTGGTAGGTGATCAAATACTTATGTCATGCAATACAATGCAAATTAATTACTTAAAAATCATACAATGTGATTTTCTGGATTTTTGTTTTAGATTCCGTCTCTCACAATTGAAGTGTACCTATGATAAAAATTACAGACCTCTACATGCTTTGTAAGTAGGAAAACCTGCAAAATCGTCAGTGTATCAAATACTTGTTCTCCCCACTGTATATTCCTCTACCCCAAATACATACAAAGGATTAACACAAAATAAAACCAGGAAAACCAGGGAAATAGATGGTGCTAATCTTTTCCATTCATTTGGGGTAGAGGCATATAGCTGGATCTACACAACCAATGTCATGGGACGTGGTTTCATCTTGGCATGAGTCCACTTTTGAGGTTAAAAACAATCGGACACATTTTCATTAATGAGTGCAATGTCGCTTTATTAAAACATGGAATGAGGAAGGGTTGAGTAACTCCCCAGATAATGTGAATAACTTTGAGATGGAATTAAAGTGCTATATCATTATCATTAATCTCTAATTTGACCTTTCACATCGTAATGGCACATTAGGGGAAAACACTTCACTATTTGTTGAAACCCAGTGATACCGATAGCTTAAGGGGTGGTAGGGTATGAATGGATCTCTTTGTGTCTTATCATGGACCTTCCCATGGTACATGTACCATCCATTTACCTGGTGGATAAAAAGGCACTAGGGAAAATAACCACATAATCTTTATTGTGCATTTGATGTGGTGCGTCATCAAGCCTATCTCCCGGGCACAGCTGAGATTCATAAAGCTTATCAAGCAATTAGAAAGACAGCAACTATTGGATTTGAATGTTTACACAGCTTTCAACGGCAACGATGGTTTGCATATCTCAATTTGGCAGAATTTTACCTTAATCAAGCCTAATTGTGATGTTTTCTTTTATAGGCATAGATTTCAATGTGTACTCAGAGTACATTGTAGAAATCATTGACTACCTTGTTCACCTCCAACAATAGCTGTATCTTATGAGTCACAATATAAATTATTTAGGCTACTATTTCAGTCTAGCAAAAGACTACGTATCTCTCTGAATCCATTGCACATGGTGTTATTGTAAGATTTGAATGGGCAAACAGATATTAGGACTTGTGCTGCCGGAGGGCCGTCTTTTATTGGATGAAACGATGAGAAGTAAGTTGAGTTCAGGGGCATTGTTCTCCTGGTGTAGTAGTTGCTGCCTGCTGTATGGCTGCTCTAATCAGTGTGTTGTTCTTTTTCCTGTGTGGTGATTTGTTGTGTGTAGGCCGTGGGCTCATATTTTCCATGCCCTTTTGTTTATACAAGCTACTCTGTGTCTGTGTCTCATCCAAAATGTGTGTGTGTGTCTGTGTGTATGCGTGTGTGTGCGCATGAGGATCATATGTTTAGTTCCCATAGGCATAGATAATCGAATCACTTACTTCCTGGATGGCATGTGTCAGTAAATGGGGATAGCTTTCACACAGATTATCATATGACTGGCTTGTTTTGATAACCCATGGACCGTGTGTGTGTGTGTGTGTGTGTGTGTGTGTATGTGTGTGTGTTAAGTCAGTAACTTGGCACAGGGTTGTTTTCCTTCCTCTCCATTTGCAACATCTCATTGATATCCAGTGACAAAGACAACCTCATGTTCTGCTCCTAATCTGAACCAGGAGCCACTAATCCACCTCCAGCTGCTCCTCTTACAGGAGGACAGAGGGCCTGGGTTACTGACCTGCTTAGAAGAGAAGGTTATGGTTAACGTATATATTGACTCAAACAACAATAAGAGTTCCTACGTTATGAATTCAGATGCAGAACATGTGTCCGAGTTATGCTAGAGTGAGACACTGTGTCTTCGCTGGCTGTGCCCAGGCCTGAATGTCCCTCTGTGTGATGTCAGGTAGCATGGGCTCTAGTTTGAATGTGGATCATGCGTTGATGCTGGAGTGTGTGTGTGTGTGTGTACGAGTGCAGTGCCTGTGTGCATCCATGTGCGTGTGGGTGTATGTGCGTGTGGGTGTATGTGTGTGTGTTTGGGTTTGTGAATCTAACCGCATCCTCCATCACTCTCCTCTTCCTCTCCAGATGGCGGACGAAGCAGAATTTGGATTACTGCTTCCTCATGATGTATGCCCAGTCTAAAGGGACCTACTATGTGCAGGTACGAAACCTCAAGCCTCCAGTATGCATCTGTTTACTGTGTTTAGAAGTTAGCACATTCTGCAGTGTGAAATGAGAATCTGGACGTGTATAGACACTATGAACTGTTTGTTCTGGGAATAATAGTTGTCAGTGCTTGGAACTACATTGCTCACAGGGCAGCCATTGCACATAACCTTTGGGCAGGTGGCACGCCACTTACTTCAGTTTCCACGCTAGACCTATCGTGAGGGTGACATGCCATAAATTAGCCTCAGTTGTCTCCCACAGCCGGGGCTGCATTCGTGAGAGCCGACGAGCGCTTGCGTTTTGACATTAACACTCGATGTGGTTGCGTATTTTGACAGCGCTACTCGCTCTGAACTTCAAGGAGGTTCTCCTCTGGTGAAGGGCAGGGTAATTACTTCCACATTAGTTCCCAGCCGGGGAAGGAAATGGAAAGATGCAAACTCTGTCAGGCAGATGCAGACCAGGGGCAGATTACGAGAGAGCATTGTGATTAGGTTGGGATTTGGTTACCGTCTTTCTGCTGCTGTAAGACATCAGTCTTCTCTCATTCCTACCCATAATGTATGAGGATATGTTGACACACCACTAGGCCTCCATCAAAGCGTCTTCGGAACAAGAAGACAATCTGTATCCATTGAAGATGAGACTGAGGGAATGCAACGCATGTGTAGCATATGGCTCAGGCACCAACGCTTGTTCCATGTGACATTGTGTGCTTTGATGAGAGCACAGAAACATTTGGTTCTGTGCTGCTCTGACATATTGTCTGAATGACTCCCGTCCCCTGGAGAGATGTGTTCTGAACTCATTCACAATGTGCCATTGTACTCCTTAGAGAAGACAGGAGGCCATGTTAAAATAGCTGTAAAAACAGGGGCTACTCACCTTTCAACATCCCTTTTCGACTTCCAAAACCTAGATGTTCCATATTCGTTGAAATTGTCAGTGTAGAATATATTAAAACAGACTGGTTCAAATACAGGTTTAAATCCACACCTGCAACACAGTCCAACACATGTAACAGGTGCTTGAACAAACAGCTGCTCCTCATTACCGGGCAGACTTTAGCCACTGGGATGGAAACTGATGGAAACAGCCATGTTTATTTCGCCACCGGCTGGGGATAGAATAATGGCCATCTGTTGCAGCCCAATGTATCATCCTGGCGTGGCATGCGACTCACAAAAAATGTATCCGGGCTGTCTCCACCTCGGAACCCACTCACAGCGGGAGAAGAGGGGGTGAGAGGGAAGCAGGGTGAGATGGGAAGTGACAGGAGTTGCGTGGTCCCAGTGTTGGAGAGGAGAAGAGAGCATTATGTGACAGTTTATTTCTTCAGAATTACCTCATCTGTTTTGTGACACACAGAGCAGCTGTCACTCCTCTCACCAGGGCAGGCTGTCCAGATGTCTTTTTTCTTTATATTTATGTTAATTTGTTGCAGTGACTGGGAGGTCTTTTGTAGTTGTGTGTTTCATCTCCTGTTCAAGTCAACTGACTCGTTTGAAGCTAATTTTAAAGCTTTTTTGTAAGAGGATAAAGGACATAGTGTTAATTGGTTTAGAGTGTACAGATGAAGTAATGAAGTAATTGTACTTGGAAATATATGCTGAATCATACAAATGTGTATTACAGCATTTCACACTGTCATCTATTTTGTGTAATGTTTTGACCCCTTCCAGAGTTTTCAATTATTCAGAAGTCAAGGCCATATGGCTGCAATTACAAAAACCCATTGCTACAAATTACACCTATTAGTATTTAATAAAATGTAATGACTGGGAATTGTCTCGTTAATAACCCTTTAATAAAGGAAATAAATGTTTAACTATTTTCCTCCCCTTTTCTCTCTCTCAGCTGGAGGATGACATTGTGGCGCGTCCCAATTACTTCACCACGATGAAGAACTTTGCCCTGCAGCAGCCTTCCGAGGAGTGGATGATCTTGGAGTTCTCCCAGCTGGGCTTCATCGGTAAGCCTCAGCCTGTGCCAAAAGAGCTAGCCTAGTGCTACTGTTGATTGTCTCAACGACTCAGGGTGTTTTCACATTTGGTCCCTTTCAGATAATTTTTTTGAACTCAGTGTGGTTCGCTTAATTTTTTGTGCGGTGTGAACACTCCAAAGGAACTCAGACCCCTCAAAAGAGCCCCCGAAGTGAACCGAACTGAGACCATCTCGAGAGGTGGTCTGACGGCGGTTTGCTTGAATTCCGCAGTCCGGTTCCCTTTTTTAGGACAATGTGAACGCAAAGCTCCCCGGGTTCGCTTGTCATTATTCCCGCACCACACACTAGACTACTGCAACAGTGTTTCCCCTGCCATAAACCCTTACATTGGTGCCACAAAAGAGAGAAGATGATGATGTGCAGGTTCGCAGGAAAAAATTTGTGCTGTTTTTGGATATTGATTAGCGATTGTCAAGGACGCACATAAATTCCAAAAACGTTTTTAGTTTAGGTTATGTGATCTATAGGCTAAGAGAGCTTCACAAGCTGTTTATTGATTGTGGGGTTTGAATAGTGTGAGAAGACAACATATTTAGTAAGAATCACAACATAGAGTACAAAATATATTCTAGCTCTTAAAGGGGCAGTAGCCTACCTTGGTTGTACAATTTTCAATTACAGCATTATTTATTCTGCAGTTATTCTATTGCTATTTATTTATTTACCAATCAAATGTACATGTTAATAGTATCTTCTTATTACAATTATTATGTCTCATATTTTAACTAAATGCTATCTATTAGCTTCCAAAATGTAAGTAGGTATATCTAGCTGTCCGATAACGCATTCTGATTGAATGGCTTGTCCTGCACTTGGAAAAATATCTTGGTTCCTTTCTAAGCATAGCAATGTAAATGCAAAGAGGACTCGGTTCACAAAATAGTTGAAGTGAACTGGCAAAAGAGTTGAGTCCTCATTCAAAGGCAAGGGCGGTGTGAATACAAAGAGAACTGAGTTGTTTTTGAGTTCACTTTAAATAGGACTGAGATCGGTTCTTTTAAAGAGGACTATATGTGAAAACACCCTCAGTGTCACCAAAGCAGTGTTACTACAGCCTAAAGTGCTAGCCCTAGCACATTACTTTTGAGTGCCTATGTGTGCTAAAGAGCTATGTCTAGGGGATGGCTGCTGTTTTATGGACTCTTAACCAACCGTGCTATTTTGTGTGTTTTTTCGCATTGTTTGTAACTTGTTTTGTACATAATGTTGCTGCTACCGTCTCTTATGACCGAAAAGAGCTTCTGGACATCAGAACAGCGATTACTCACCTTGAACTGGACGAATAATTTTTCTTTAATGAGTCGGACGAGAGGGATTTGCTCCAGACACCCGACAGGGCCCTCATCCCCGTCATTCGTAGTAGAAAGAAAAGGAGATATCGCAGAAGGAGATCGGGGTCCCTGGTAAGGAGCCGGCGACGAGTGGCTAATCTGCCTTTGCCATCGATACTATTGGCCAATTTACAATCACTTGATAATAAAGTGGACGAACTACAGGCACGAATATCCTACCAAAAGAACCCTGTAATATCTTATGTTTCACCGAGTCGTGGCTGAACGAAGACATGAATAACATACAGCTGGCGGGTTATACACTGTATCGGCAGGATAGAACGGCAGCCTCTGGTAAGACAAGGGGTGGCGGTCTATGTATATTTGTAAACAACAGCTGGTGCACGATATCTAAGGAAGTCTCGAGGTTTTGCTCGCTTGAGGTAGAGTATCTCATGATAAGCTGTAGACCACATTATCGACCAAGAGAGTTTTCATCTATATTCTTCGTAGCTGTCTATTTACCACCACAAACCGATGCTGGCACTAAGACCGCACTCAATGAACTGTATATGGCCATAAGCAAACAGGAAAACACTCATCCAGAGGCGGCGCTCCTAGTGGCCGGGGACTTTAATGCAGGGAAAGTTAAATCTGTTTTACCTCATTTCTACCAGCATGTTAAATGTGCAACCAGAGGGAAAAAACTCTAGACCACCTTTACTCCACACACAGAGACGCGTACAAAGCTCTCCCTCGCCCTCCATTTGGTAAATCTGACCATAATTCTATCCTCCTAATTCCTGCTTACAGAGCAAAAACTAAAGCAGAAAGCACCAGTGACTCGGTCAGTAAAAAAGTGGTCAGATGAAGCAGATGCTAAGCTACAGGACTGTTTTGCACAGACTGGAATATGTTCCGGGATTCTTCCGATGGCATTGAGGAGTACACCACATCAGTCACTGGCTTCATCAATAAGTGCATCGATGACGTCGTCCCCACAGTGACCGTACGTACATACCCCAACCAGAACCCATGGACTACACGCAACATCCGCACTTAGCTAAAGGGTAGAGCTGCCGCTTTCAAGGAGCGGGACTCTAACCCGGAAGCTTATAAGAAATCCCGCTATGCCCTCTGACGAACCATCAAACAGGCAAAGCGTCAATACAGGACTAAGATCGAATCGTACTACACCGGCGCCGACGCTCGTCGGATGTGGCAGGGCTTGCAAACTATTACAGACTACAAAGGGAAGCACAGCCGCGAGCTGCCCAGTGACACAAGCCTACCAGACGAGCTAAATTACTTCTATGCTTGCTTCGAGGCAAGTAACAATGAAACATGCATGAGAGCATCTGTTGCGGACGAATGTGTGATCACGCTCTCCGTAGCCGATGTGAGTAAGACCTTTAAACAGGTCAACATTCACAAGGCCGCAGGGCCAGATGGATTACCAGGACGTGTACTCCGAGCACGTGCTGACCAACAGGCAAGTGTCTTCACTGACATTTTCAACCTCTCCCTGTCTGAGTCTGTAATACCAACATGTTTCAAGCAGACCACCATAGTCCCTGTGCCCAAGAACACTAACGTAACCTGCCTAAATGACTACCGACCCGTAGCACTCACATCTGTAGCCATGAAGTGCTTTGAAAGGCTGGTCATGGCTCACATCAACACCCTTATCCCAAAAATCCTAGACCCACTCCAATTTGCATACCGACCTAACAGATCCACAGATGATGCAATCTCTATTGCGCTCCACACTGCCCTTTCACACCTGGACAAAAGGAACACCTATGTGAGAATGCTATTCATTGACTACAGCTCAGCATTCAACACCATAGTGCCCTCAAAGCTCATCACTAAGCTAAGGACCCTGGGACTTAACACCTCCCTCTGCAACTGGATCCTGGACTTCCTGACGGGCCGCCCCTAGGTGGTAAGGGTAGGTAACAACACATCTGCCACGCTGATCCTCAACACGGGGGCCCCTGAGGGGTGCGTCCTCAGTCACCTCCTGTACTGCCTGCTCACTCATGACTGCATGGCCAGGCACGACTTCAACACCATCATTAAGTTTGCCGATGACACAACAGTGGTAGGCCTGATCACCAACAACGATGAGACAGCCTATAGGGAGGAGGTCAGAGACCTGGCAGTGTGGTGTCAGGACAACAACCTCTCCTTCAATGTGAGCAAGACAAAGGAGCTGATTGTGGACTACAGGAAAAGGCGGGCCGAACAGGCCCCCATTAACATCGACAGGGCTGTAGCGGAGCGGGTCGAGACCTTCAATTTCCTTGGTGTTCACATCACCAACAAACTAACATGGTCCAAGCACACCAAGACAGTCGTGAGGAGGGCACGACAAAACCTATTCCCCCTAAGGAGACTGAAAAGATTTGGCATGGGTCCTCAGATCCTCAAAAGGTTCTACAGCCTCACCATCGAGAGCATCCTGACTGGTTTCATCACTGCCTGGTATGGCAACTACTCGGCCTCCGACCGCAAGACACTACAGAGGGTAGAGCGTACGGCCCAGTACATCACTGGGGCCAAGCTTCCTGCCATCCAGGACCTCTATACCAGGCGGTGTCAGAGGAAGGCCCTAAAAATTGTAAAAGACTCCAGCCACCCTAGTCATAGACTGTTCTCTCTGCTACCGCACGGCAAGTGGTACCGGAGCGCCAAGTCTAGATCCAAGAGGCTTCTAAACAGCTTCTACCCCCAAGCCATAAGACCCCCCCTTTTACACTGCTGCTACTCTCTGTTTATTATCTATGCATAGTCACTTTAATAACTCTACCTACATGTACATATTACCTCAATTACCTCAACTAACCGGTGCCCCCGCACATTGACTCGGTACCGGTACCCCCGTATATAGCCTCGCTATTGTTATTTTTACTGCTGCTCTTTAATTATTTGTTACTTTTATTTCGTATTATTTTATATTGTATTTGTTTGGGATTTTTTTGGTATTCTTTCTTAAAACTGCATTGTTGGTTAAGGGCTTGTAAGTAAGCATTTCACTGTAAGGTCTACACCTGTTGTATTCTGCGCATGTGACAATTTATTTTGATTTGATTTGATTTGATTTCCCAAAATTCCAAGGTTTTCCAGAAATCCTGGTTGATTTCTTGCTTATTCACTCCTGATTCCAGGAATCTTCCAACCATGTTTTTTGGAAAACCAGGGAATTCTGGGAAAGTTACCAGATTTTTGCCACCCTAGCTATGTCACCAATAGACTAGAGCAACAAGAGCTAGCCCTAGCACAGTACTGTTAAAGGCCAATGTCACCTACTACAGCCAGAAGAACTAGCCAGGTGCTCTAATACTGAACATTAAAGATTTATGACTTAAGATTCTCACCAAGGCAACCCCAAAAGAGGGTCTAACTTTGAACCTCTAAGTAGGACACTGATACTTGAACATTGGGCTCGAAAGCCAGTAGGTTATTTATACGCATAATCCTGACAAATGGCAAAGGTAAGCTATTTTAGTCAGAAGGTTATAATCAAATCTACAGCTTGGCAGGAAAGTTGTTTCTAAGCTCCCTCCAACTCGTCAGAACTACATTTAAAAGTACCCACTTTGAATTAAAGCCAGTGAAATTAATTGAAGCATTAACCTGCATTTGATCTCTGCTCTAATTATACTGCAGAGAGTAATCAATTACTTATATCTTCCGGAATCTATCAGTGTGGGGTAGCTGGCATGTGAAAATACAGCGCTCTGTTGACTGGAGCTGAAGGAAATTGAATTGATTTTAGAGTCAAGGCCACAGTCTCGGTTTGTGAAAGCAGTTCCAACTTCCAATTAATGTGAACTGAAGGGGAAGAAATTCTAAATGCGGCCAAAACTTTTCAGTGGTCGTGTTATCTTCGGTGAGAAAATGGGGAACACATGTGGTGTGTTTTCGAGGCTCATGCGGAGCTAGTTGTTTCCGACCCAAAGTAAAGAGGTTTTGACAGCCAGCACAGGGCCGGCTCCCAAGGTAAACGGAACCAAAGAATCCCCATTTCGCAGAGTTTGACAAGTGCCGGACACAGGCAGACCCCATGGGGTCTATCATGTAGACAAGCTTTCTAACTACACCCACAAACTCAATATCAGAGTCAATTGTGTCTTTTGATTAAAACAAATAGTGATATACATTATCCTTACCCCTCAGCACTCATCTATGACTGAAAAAAAATGGTGCAGCTTGATTTGAAATGACGAGCGGAAAATACCCAAATTAACCCTTCTCTGATGGTCTGTTTTTGTCATGGGACTCATAATAGTATGGCTGAAGCTGAATTCCACTTTATGATTGTGGCCTTTGACATTTTGGACATTTCCATTCAGAGCTTAAGAGGGGTCTGGTGTCTTGTGACTCTCTGCTGATCAGTAAAGAAAAAATTACAGTATCCACTGAAAAGCCCCCAAGAGGCCACCACTGCCACACATTCATACAAGCCATTGTATGTGCCTGTGTGTCTCTGTTGTGTGTGTGTGTGCTCACACAAGTGACAACTGAGAACAGTTTTGTTCTCTGATGAATGTGAAAGAAGAGTATTGCAGTGGTGTGTATTCATGGATGCCAAGGGAAGCCAGGCTTCCCCAAAAAATGTATCTCACCGGAGAAAACATCAGAGGAAACGAAACAGCGCCCCTCTGTCTCAGTACAGTGAGGGAAAAAAGTATTTGATCCCCTGCGGATTTTGTACGTTTGCCCACTGACAAAGAAATGATCAGTCAATAATTTTAATGGTAGGTTTATTTGAACAGTGAGAGACAGAATAACAACAAAAAAATCCAGAAAAACGCATGTCAAAAATGTTATAAATAAGTATTTGACCCCCTCTCAATCAGAAAGATTTCTGGCTCCCATGTGTCTTTTATACAGGTAACGAGCTGAGATTAGGAGCACACTCTTAAAAGGAGTGCTCCTAATCTCAGCTTGTTACCTGTATAAAAGACACCTGTCCACAGAAGCAATCAATCAATCAGATTCCAAACTCTCCACCATGGCCGAGACCAAAGAGCTCTCCAAGGATGTCAGAGACAAGATTGTAGACCTACACAAGGCTGGAATGGGCTACAAGACCATCGCCAAGCAGCTTGGTGAGAAGGTGACAACAGTTGGTGCGATTATTCGCAAATGGAAGAAACACAAAATAACTGTCAATCTCCCTCGGCCTGGTGCTCCATGCAAGATCTCACCTCGTGGAGTTGCAATGATCATGAGAATGGTGAGGAATCAGCCCAGAACTGCACGGAAGGATCTTGTCAATGATCTCAAGGCAGCTGGGACCATAGTCATCAAGAAAACAATTGGTAACACACTATGCCGTGAAGGACTGAAATCTTGCAGCGCCCGCAAGGTCCCCCTGCTCAGGAAAGCACATATACATGCCCGTCTGAAGTTTGCCAATGAACATCTGAATGATTCAGAGGAGAACTGGGTGAAAGTGTTGTGGTCAGATGAGACCAAAATGGAGCTCTTTGGCATCAACTAAACTCGCCATGTTTGGAGGAGGAGGAATGCTGCCTATGACCCCAAGAACACCATCCCCACCGTCAAACATGGAGGTGGAAACATTATGCTTTGGGGCTGTTTTTCTGCTAAGGGGACAGGACAACTTCACCGCATCAAAGGGACGATGGACGGGGCCATGTACCGTCAAATCTTGGGTGAGAACCTCCTTCCCTCAGCCAGGGCATTGAAAATGGGTCGTGGATGGGCATTCCAGCATGACAATGACCCAAAACACACAGCCAAGGCAACAAAGGAGTGGCTCAAGAAGAAGCACATTAAGGTCCTGGAGTGGCTAGCCAGTCTCCAGACGTTAATCCCATAGAAAATCTGTGGAGGGAGCTGAAGGTTTGAGTTGCCAAACGTCAGGCTTGAAACCTTAATGACTTGGAGAAGATCTGCAAAAAGGAGTGGGACAAAATCCTTCCTGAGATGTGTGCAACCCTGGTGGCCAACTACAAGAATCATCTGACCTCTGTGATTGCCAACAAGGGTTTTGCCACCAAGTACTAAGTCATGTTTTGCAGAGGGGTCAAATACTTATTTCCCTCATTAAAATGCAAATCAATTTATAAAATTTTTGACATGCGTTTTTCTGTATTTCTTTGTTGTTATTCTGTCTCTCACTGTTCAAATAAACCTACCATTAAAATTATAGACTGATCATTTCTTTGTCAGTGGGCAAACGTACAAAATCAGCAGGAGATCAAATACTTTTTTCCCTCACTGTATGTGTAGCGTATCTATCTGATGCTGTCTGGTCACATTGTTGCCGTTCGTAGTAGCATTGAATGCAAGGGAAGCCAGCAAGCATTTGGCCTCCCTTGATTAAAATATAATAATAGCCAATCAGCGTTGAGCTAAACTGAGTGAGCTCAGCTATGAATGGTCCTGGCGCACCAAAAAAAGGGTTAAGGGATGCCAGTTTGGATTTAGCTTCAGACCATTCACATCACAAACCAAATGTCAATAAAAAAAATGGAATTGCTGCATCTCGTTGTGTTGTTGTTCTCCGTAGGCTGGCTAGCTAGCTAGCTAAAATCGGCCCTCTCCTAAATTAGCCATGAAGATAGGGATTTGGACTTGTGGTTGTATTTAATTCTCCGTACTGGCCAATGATTATAACAACGATTCTGATCCAACCATAAGTTCATACATTGTGCCCCTGGCCTGAGAGGATGGAAGTTCAACATGTTGCCATGAATGCTAACGTTAACTTGCTGGCCTGGCACATGTTTTTTTGATCAGCTTTAATATTGCAGATAGATTGTAACTTCCATCAATGTAATTGTCTGCATCACTTCCAATCCCCCATATGTTGACATGTACCTATGATGAAAATTACAGGCCTCTCTCATCTTTTTAAGTGGGAGAACTTGCACAATTGGTGGCTGACTAAATACTTTTTTCCCCCACTGTATATACAGTTGAAGTTGGAAGTTTACATACACCTTAGCCAAATACATTTAAACTCAGTTTTTCACAATTCCTGACATTTAATCCTAGTAAAAATTCCCTGTTTTAGGTCAGTTAGGATCACCACTTTATTTTAAGAATGTGAAATGTCAGAATAATAGTAGAGAGAATTATTTATTTCAGATTTTATTTATTTCATCACATTCCCAGTTGGTCAGAAGTTTACATACACTCAATTAGTATTTGGTAGCATTGCCTTTTAAATTGTTTAACTTGGGTCAAACGTTTAGGGTAGCCTTCCACAAGCTACCCACATTAAGTTGGGTGCATTTTGGCACATTCCTCCTGACAGAGCTGGTGTAACTGAGTCGGGTTTGTAGGCCTCCTTGCTCGCACACGCTTTTTCTGCCCACAAATCTTCTATAGGATTGAGGTCAGGGCTTTGTGATGGCCACTCCAATACCTTGACTTTGTTGTCCTTAAGCCATTTTGCCACAATTTTGGAAGTATGCTTGGGGTCATTGTCCATTTGGAAGACCCATTTGCGACCAAGCTTTAACTTCCTGATTGATGTCTTGAGATGTTGCTTCAATATATTCCACATAATTTTCCTTCCTCATGATGCCATCTATTTTGTGAAGTGCAACAGTCCCTCCTGCAGCAAAGCACCCCCACAGCATGATGCTGCCACCCCCGTGCTTCATGGTTGGGATGGTGTTCTTCGGCTTGCAAGCAGCCCCCTTTTTCCTCCAAACATAACGATGGTCATTATGGCCAAACAGTTCTATTTTTGTTTCATCAGACCAGAGGACATTTCTCTAAAAAATACGATATTTGTCCCCATGTGCAGTTGCAAACCGTAGTCTGGCTTTTTTATGGCGGTTTTGGAGCAGTGGCTTCTTCCTTGCTGAGCGGCCTTTCAGGTTATGTCGATATAGGACTTGTTTTACTGTGGATATAGATACTTTTGTACCGGTGTCCTCCAGCATCTTCACAAGGTCCTTTGCTGTTGTTCTGGGATTGATTTGCACTTTTCGCACCAAAGTACGTTCATCTCTAGGTCATGGTGTTTATACTTGCGTACTATTGTTTGTACAGATGAACGTGGTACCTTCAGACTTGTGGAGGTCTACAATTTTTTTTCTGAGGCCTTGGCTGATTTCTTTAGATTTTCCCATGATGTCAAGCAAAGAGGCACTGAGTTTGAAGGTAGGTCCTGAAATACATCCACAGGTACACCTCCAATTGACTCAAATGATGTCAATTAGCCTATCAGAAGCTTCTAAAGCCATGACATTTTTTTCTGTAATTTTCCAAGCTGTTTAAAGGCACAGTCAAATTAGTGTATGTAAACTTCTGACCCACTGTAATACAGTGAATTATAAGTGAAATAATCTGTCTGTAAACAATTGTTGGAATAATTACTTGTGTCATGCACAAAGTAGATGTCCTAACCGACTTGCCAAAACTACAGTTTGTTAACAAGACATTTGTGGAGTGGTTGAAAAACGAGTTTTAATGACTCCAATTTAAGTGTATGTAAACTTCCGACTTCAACTGTATCTCTGTCCTCTTTGTCCGAAACGGTGTACACGTTCGAGTTGGACTTTGTCAACAGCATCGAGTGGGATTTGAAGCGCTGTAAGAAAGAAGTCCTTCACAATTTTTTCGTTAACCCCTCCTTCTTTTTCTTGGATACCCGTAAGTACTAGATTTTCTCTCATCGATCCAGTCTGTATATCTAGTAAGGCTTCTCTCAGAAAGTTGTTCTCCTTTTTAAGTTCCTTAACATCCGTTTCTATCTTAGTGACTGTCCCTTTTAGCTTTTTTGTATCTTTCTCCATTATCGCAGCTTTTTCGTCACTCATTTCAAGACTCGCCTTCAACTCCTTTACATCCTTCCTTACCAACTCTAGTATGTCCAGTTTGTCATTTATCGACTTCAACGGATCGCTTTCCACACTTACCAGTCCCAGTGGTGACAAGCGCATTGTTGCCCATGAAAGGAAGTTAGGCTAGCGAGCAAGCATTTTAGCCAGGTAGCCAAGGAACACTAAAAATAAAAGTGTGTACTATATGAAGAGTCATAGACCGTTTAGGCAACATGAAAGAGAGGAGGATGGCATTGGCATTTCTCTACAAGTAGAGTGAGTCAACGTGTTTTTTCTACTTGCACGCACGCACGCACACACACACACACACACACACACACACACACACACACACACACACACACACACAAATCAGAACGATGGACAGCCACATCATATTTAGCTTACGTTGATTGGACTAAATCGTTTTTGGTATCTTTTAGTTGTCACTGTATTAGACTAAGCATAGGTGATTTGATGATGTTAAAATGTTGAAATTGAAATGGTGCTGGAATAGTGGAGGCAGCTCTTGTTTTCTTTGCGACTTGCGGTAACTCTCCTTGGTTCTAAATCAATAGTTGTTCAGTATTCCTGACCATGCTGTAGGTCATGTAACTGTTTGTTACATGCAATATGTTTTGTGGACTTCACCGTACAGATGTTGCTCTCCGGTTTTGTAATGAAACAAAACCGGCCTTAGGCCTATATATATTACGGTGGAAAGGCATATGAACTAACAGGTTATAGAGCAGCCAATGCAAAAAAAAAATATCTGGATTGGCTTCCCCGGTGATTTTACCCACACACCGCTACTGGAGTATTGGAAGACGCGTCAGTGAAGTGGTTGCCATGGACTAAGTATTATGAAGACACAATACACTAATAACCTGAGTGTCATCCTTCAGTAGCCGTTTACAAGGGTGACATTTGACCATAACACTTTGAGACTGAGTAGAGAGGACCCATAGATATATAATATGTTACAGTATATGTCTATGAGAGAATCACCCTAAATGTTTCACCAAATAGGGGACTGTTCAAAGCTCTCCCTCTCTCCTCCATGATTCACAAGACACATGGCTTCTTTCTCTCCATTTCTCTCTCTGACACACACACACACAGAGAATCCCCCTCACACACACACACTCTCACGTACACAATTACACTGCATGTGCCACACTCTTTCCCATGAGCCTCTGCTGCTCCACTTTGCTCTAATAGGTCCCAGAGCGCTGTTCGTGGCCCAGCTTAACCAGGGATTGATGCCTACTCTGCTCTCCCACCACGCCATCCCTCCAGCCACATCTCCACCAGCAAAGACCTCCCTCATTACTGGGCCCTGTCTATGGAGGCTCTCACACTCAACTGTGTGTTGGAATCTCCCTCCAACTATAGGACCAAAAGGATGTATAGGGACTAGGGAGTAGGATGTATAGGGACTAGGGAGTTGGATGTATAGGGACTAGGGAGTTGGATCTATAGGGACTAGGGAGTAGGATGTATAGGGACTAGGGAGTAGGATGTATAGGGACTAGGGAGTTGGATCTATAGGGACTAGGGAGTAGGATGT
Organism: Coregonus clupeaformis; assembly: GCF_020615455.1. Lineage (NCBI taxonomy): Eukaryota > Metazoa > Chordata > Actinopteri > Salmoniformes > Salmonidae > Coregonus > Coregonus clupeaformis. The sequence continues at coordinate 9,914,675 of NC_059194.1, read as the reverse complement.
ATAGGGACTAGGGAGTAGGATGTATAGGGACTAGGGAGTTGGATCTATAGGGACTAGGGAGTAGGATGTATAGGGACTAGGGACTAGGATGTATAGGGACTAGGGAGTAGGATGTATAGGGACTAGGGAGTAGGATGTATAGGGACTAGGAAGTAGGATATATAGACTAAGGAGTAGGATGTATAGGGACTAGGCAGTAGGATGTATAGGGACTAGGGAGTAGGCGCTGATCTAAGTTCAGTCGAATTGTTCCCCCTAATGGTTAAGGGTAGGATTAGGAGAGGGCAAACTGATCTGAGATCTGTGCCCACAGGCAACTTCTACCTATTGGGGAATAGTATATTGGAAGCCCATTGACTAATAAATCGATAGATGTCTATGGAATATGTTGCTACTGGACTAAACGTTGTCTCCGAGGCCAATCTCCCATGGGGGGGTGTTACAAATGCACGGAGGCTTGTTGTGCAATTAAACTGAACGTCTTTACTTCAGGTCAACATGTTAACAGCTCGTACAAAACTCACTCATCCAATCCTCACACCTCCGTACACGCACAGCGTGCCTGATACATTCTTAAAGCAACAGTATTCAATATTCAACTGAGCTACGACACCTTCTTACTAAACACAACATTCCCCCCCAACCCTCCCCGCTCTAGTTCACATAGTCTCCCGAGTGGCGCAGTGGTCTAAGGCACTGCATCGCAGTGCTAGCTGTGCCACTAGAGATCCTGGTTCGAATCCAGGCTCTGCTGTAGCCGGCCGCAACCGGGAGACCAATGGGGCGGCGCACAATTGGCCCAGCGTCGTCCAGGGTAGGGGAGGGAATGGCAGGCAGGGAGGTAGCTCAGTTGATAGAGCATGGTGTTTGCAACGCCAGGGTTGTGGGTTCGTTTCCCACGGGGGGCCAGTATGAAAATAATAATGTAAGTCGCTCTGGATAAGAGCGTCAGCTAAATGACGTAAATGTAAATGTAAATGTAATAGTCTTTAAACCACGAGGGAGGAGTTGGGGTCTCTCAGTGTTCAGAGGTACGGCTGGTGGTAGGGGAACTGCAGGCATTTGTAGGGGTGGAGGTGCTCCTGCCCATGGTGAGATGTGGACAGACGGGTCAGGAAAGGATCCCCCACAGGCGAATTGACCTTTTTGAGGCGATTTGCATGCCAGCGGGATCCATCCTGAAGTTGGAATGTTGCAGGCCCTAGCTGTCGTTCCACTCTCAGGGGCTTGGACCAAAATGAGGAGAGCTTGTTCCGATGGTTGTCAGTCCTGATCCACACCCAGTCCTGGGCCTTCAGGCTTGGTTGTTTCACTCTGTGAGATGTGTCATAACGTTGTTTCATCCGTTGCTGTGCTGCTCCAACATAGGCTTGCCTTGCTGCAGCAAACTTGTTATTTTGTTTTGGGCAGAGGCAGTCCAAGGGGAGTTTCAGTTCCCTGCCAATCATCAGGGAGGCAGGAGACACCCCAGTTGTGGAGTGCTTGGTAGCCCTGATGTGGAGTAGTGTAAGGCACAGAGCCACATCAAATGGTCATCCCTCAGCCAAGTAGGCCGTAATCCTTCCTTCAGGGTCCTGTTCAAGCGTTATTTACATTTACATTTACGTCATTTAGCAGACGCTCTTATCCAGAGCGACTTACAAATTGGTGCATTCACCTTATAGCCAGTAGGATAACCACTTTACAATATGTTTTTTTTTTTTTTGGGGGGGGGGTGGTTGGGTGGGGTAAGGGGGGGGTAGAAGGATTACTTTATCCTATCCCAGGTATTCCTTAAAGAGGTGGGGTTTCAAGTGTCTCCGGAAGGTGGTGAGTGACTCTGCTGTCCTGGCATCGTGAGGGAGCTTGTTCCACCATTGGGGTGCCAGAGCAGCGAACAGTTTTGACTGGGCTGAGCGGGAACTGTGCTTCCGCAGAGGTAGGGGGGCCAGCAGGCCAGAGGTGTATGAACGCAATGCCCTCGTTTGGGTGTAGGGACTGATCAGAGCCTGAAGGTATGGAGGTGCCGTTCCCCTCACAGCTCCGTAGGCAAGCACCATGGTCTTGTAGCAGATGCGAGCTTCAACTGGAAGCCAGTGGAGTGTGCGGAGGAGCGGGGTGACGTGAGAGAACTTGGGAAGGTTGAACACCAGACGGGCTGCGGCATTCTGGATGAGTTGTAGGGGTTTAATGGCACAGGCAGGGAGCCCAGCCAACAGAGAGTTGCAGTAATCCAGACGGGAGATGACAAGTGCCTGGATTAGGACCTGTGCCGCTTTCTGTGTAAGGCAGGGTCGTACTCTCCGAATGTTGTAGAGCATGAACCTATAGGATCGGGTCACCCCCTTGATGTTAGCGGAGAACGACAGGGTGTTGTCCAGGGTCATGTCAAGGCTAGGTCAGGTAGGACGCAATCCAAGAGTGAGCCGCGCCGGAGATGCCCAGCTCGGAGAGGGTGGAGAGAAGGATCTGATGGTTCACAGTATCAAAGGCAGCAGACAGGTCTAGAAGGACAAGAGCAGAGGAGAGAGAGTTAGCTTTAGCAGTGCGGAGAGCCTCCGTGACACAGAGAAGAGCAGTCTCAGTTGAATGACCAGTCTTGAAACCTGACTGGTTTGGATCAAGAAGGTCATTCTGAGAGAGATAGCAAGAGAGTTGGCTAAAGACGGCACGCTCAAGAGTTTTGGAGAGAAAATAAAGAAGGGATACTGTTCTGTAGGTGTTGACATCAGAGGGATCGAGTGTTGGTTTTTTGAGAAGGGGTGCAACTCTCGCTCTCTTGAAGACGGAAGGGACATAGCCAGCGGTCAAGGGACATAGCCAGCGGTCAAGGATGAGTTGAATACCCCCCCCCCCCGTTTACTTGAGGGTTGTACACAGCCGTCCGGATGTGCTTGATGGATTGCTTTTCAAGGTACACAGACAGCTCATTCAAGACAAACTGGGGGCCATTGTCTGTCGTAATGGTGCTGGGCAAATCCTACTGACAGAACAGCTTATCCAGTGTTTGGATGATCATCTGTGAGGCGGTAGAGGACAACGGCACGGCTTCTGCCCATTTCGAGTGCAAGTCATGAATGACCAGTAGGTATCTTGCGTGTGCTGGGGCCCCATGCAACTCTCCACAGATATCAACCTCCAGGTGGTCCCAGGGAGCCTTTGGCCATTCCACTAGTGTCAGGGGTGCAGGAGTGGATCTGCCCGATTTCCCACTCATCAGGCATGCTGTGCAGTCCTTCACAACAGACTCAATGTATCTGTTAATATTTTGCCATCAGACTGTGTCCCTGCATCGTTGCGTGGATAAGAGCGTCTGCTAAATGACTAAAATGTAATGTTGCTTCACCTTAACGATGCCCAGATGCCCCTCCTGTGCCATGCGAAGCACTCGCGCTTTCAGGACCTCTGGAATCAGTGTGCGATGTCCTCTGGCGATGCACACTTCCTCCCAGCATGAGAGCTCATCTCTCACCCTGTAGAATGGCAGTAGGTCTCCATCCACCATAGTAGGCCATCCTTCCCTGATGTAGGTGCGAAGCCTTGTGATCAGCTCGTCATCCTGTGATGTCTGTCTGAGATCCTGCATTGTGACTGTAGCTTCCAGTGGGCCATGTAATATGTGGATCCCATCCTCATTGCCAAATGTTACAAATGCACAGAGGCTTGTTGTGCAATTAAATTGAACTTCTTTACTTCAGATCAACATGTTAACAACTCGTACAAAACTCACTCATCCAATCCTCCCACCTCTGTACACGCACAAAGTGCCTGATACATTCTTAAAGCAACAGTATGCAATACTCAACTGAGCTACGACACCATATTTCAGAACACAACAGGGGGTTAACAAAGCTCCGATTGCTATTCACTTTCAATTGAGTAGAAATTATAGACTGAGATTGCTTGGCGTAGGCATTCTACCATTCCACTTATCAAACATAATGCGAAAGCGTGTCAAATAAGCTTCTGACGGATGCCGTATCCGTTGCTGTTACTTGCTGTGCTTAGCTAAGCGTGTAAAGTTTGCCCGTCAGGTGCGGCGTCTCTTTCTCTTTCCCCCTCTTTCTGTCATTCTCTTGCTCTCCTCCCCATCTCTCCCTCTCTCTCTCATTCTCCTCTGTCTCCCCTGCATCTCTCTCTCTCTCTCGTTATCTCTTCTTTCTCTCTCTCTATCCTCCTCTCCGCTCACATTTAATTGGAGCGCATGGTCCTCGCGGGTAGCCCGGGACAGCGGGCCCAGTTCGACAACCGTGACTGAATGGCGCTATGAGGCACGCTCGCCCCAGAGTTTTGATAAGCCGACAGGCTCGCTTCTCCCAACCGTCACAACGAGCAGCTCGCCGAATCATGGCCGCCGGGCTGTCAACAGCATTGGTCACGGAAAAAGACCCCAACCTCAGTTCTCCATTCCTCCTTTTCGGTCTGAGGATTAGGAGAGAGGAAGTAGGGAAGGGAAGAGACTGATTTGAGATCTCATGTCAAGATGTAGCCTTATTGAGCGTTTGAACAAGTTCAAAGTTGTCACCTTTTAGAGATTTTAAACATAAGAGGTAGTTCAAAGGAGGAATAGTTTTTTCTCACATTTTTTCTTCTTATTCCCTAAAGATGGAGAAATTAATTTAGACAATAAGGTTTGCCTGGTTTGTGCACATGTATGCAATCTCCAAAAATGAACTCCTATACTCATCATGTGTCATTACACAGTCATAGAGCTACACAGCCTCTGTTTTAGGCTTAGTGCAGTCAGCTTTTGACTGCCTCAAAACACATTTACATAACATAATTAGCCGTCACTGTGACGATAATGATCCAAGACACACCATAATAATATTACCCTCACAGGAAAAGCCTTGCAGCGCTAAATACATCATTCCGGCGAGGCGACAGGAGGATTTGTGAGCAATAATCTGATGGGCTGTGCTCCGATGGGGCTCTCTCAGGTGTTTTTAGGAGCGCTAGCTAGTGGTTAACGACTGCTCCCCTCTCTCCCCTCTGCTCTCATTAGCATTCCGCAGCTAACCAGCGTGACAGGGCTAGCAGCGGGCACAATCAGGAAGAATGAGGTGGCAGCCATCTACGCGTATGGCTGTACATACGAGTGCAAGGAAAGAGGGGGTTGTTAGAGAGAGACAATTGTCGTATGAGAACAAGCAGAGAGAGAGAGAGAGAGAGAGAGAGAGAGAGAGAGAGAGAGAGAGAGAGAGAGAGAGAGAGAGAGAGAGAGAGAGAGAGAGAGAGAGAGAGAGAGAGAGGGGGGGGGGGGGGGAGAGAGAGAGGGAGAGAGAGAGAGAGAGAGAGAGAGAGAGAGAGAGAGAGAGAGAGAGAGAGAGAGAGAGAGAGAGAGAGAGAAGAGAGAGAGAGAGAGAGAGAGAGAGAGAGAGAGAGAGAGAGAGAGAGAGGTTGATTCATGGATACAGACCCATTAGACCTTGAATTGAAGCCAACATTGTAGAAAATGGAAAGATGAAAGATAGTTAAATGGCTCTCCATAAAATACAGATGGAAATTGAATGTTTTTAACATTTAACCTGAGCATTGTCTTATAAGACAGCATTCAAAGGCTGTTTTGTATAACTCAGCATTGAAGTTATGGTGTGTGGCTGTCTATAGAGGTTATCCCCAGGTGTGTGTGTGTGAAATTCTTAAATTGGTAAGCTGCCCTGTTCTGAGAACAGTCACTAGATCAGTCAGTAGAGTCAGTCTAAGTGAGTCACTGGGTCATACTGGTCTCAGATCAGGGATTCAGTGAGCCTACTGTTTCTGTGAGTCACCTGCCTGATGTAGTGACTGACTCAGGAAGTCACACACCTGCCTGATGTAGTGACTGACTCAGGAGGTCACACACCTGCCTGATGTAGTGACTGACTCAGGAGGTCACACACCTGCCTGATGTAGTGACTGACTCAGGAGGTCACACACCTGCCTGATGTAGTGACTGACTCAGGAGGTCACACACCTGCCTGATGTAGTGACTGACTCAGGAGGTCACACACCTGCCTGATGTAGTGACTGACTCAGGAGGTCACACACCTGCCTGATGTAGTGACTGACTCAGGAGGTCACACACCTGCCTGATGTAGTGACTGACTCAGGAGGTCACACACCTGCCTGTAATGAATGTTAGGCATATCTGTTTGCCCCTCTCTCTCTTTACTTATCACTCTCTCCCTCCCCCAATGCCCCACTTTCCCTCACTCTCTCCCTCTCTACCTATCTTACAGTCCATCTCTCCACTCCTACACCCCCCATCAGGCTCTATAATGACTGTTAGTGGAACTCCTCTCACATGACCACCTGACCTTTCACCCTCTCTCTCCCTCTGTCTCGACCCATCTCTCTCTGCCTTTATGAAATGGCCTCTAATGCATTAATCAGTATTAATCTGACAATTAAATTACATTAGATTAAATTCAGCACTCAAGGGTCCGTGTGCAATTCTATTTTATTCTGATTTAATTTCAAAGCACACTGGCTAAGTTTAGCCTCCGTTCTAGGTCCTTGTTGCACTCTACTTTCTACTTCCCTTTTAACCAATTCCAAATTGTCACGGATTCAGCCGAGGCTGCTCCTCCTCCTTGCTCGTCAGGCTTCGGCGTTCGTCGTCCCCGGAGTACTAGCTGCTACCGATCCATGTTTCGGTGTTTGTCTTGTTTGGTCATTATTGTTTACACCTGTTTCTGATTATGTTGCATTGTATTCCCTTGAAATACCCCTGTCTCTCATAGTTTATTGTGTGTGATTGTTTTTCGTGAGGTCGGCAAGTATTGTTTCCTCCCTGTTAGGAGGTATTTTGGTTTTGTACTTTCTATACTGTGTTCAGTAAAGTACGTCTGCCAGTAGCTCGGTGTCCTACGCTTGACTTCGTTACAGCAAACACGTCAGCCTGACAGAATCACACACCACACATGGAGTCAGCAGGAGCGGCGGTGCCAGCTGGATCAATGGAGGAACGCGTCGAACAACAAGCGGCCATGATCCAGGCTCTCGGCACCGCCATGGAACGGGTGGTGAGCACTATGGAGCGATGGGAAAGAGGGGGTCTGCCTACACCTCCTCCAAAGATACCACCACCATCGGCGATGCCCATCGCTTCACCTCCGGGGTCCAGTGGGATTCAGGCTCTCGCTCCCGAGGGCTTATGATGGCACAGCTGCCGGGAGTCAGGGTTTCCTGCTCCAGCTTGAACTCTACCTGGCAACCATCCACCCGGTGCCCTCGGGATACGAGAGCGTGTCCGCCCTCATCTCCTGTCTGTCCGGCAAGGCGCTGGAGTGGGCCAACGCCGAGTGGGGGGGAATAGACGCCGCTACTGTCAACTATGCGGAGTTCACCCGCCGCTTCAGGGCAGTATTCGATCATCCACCAGAGGGTAAAGTGGCGGGTGAGCGTCTATTCCACCTCAGACAGGGGAGGAGGAGCGCACAGGAGTTCGCACTGGACTTCCGGACGCTGGCTGCCAACGCGGGATGGAATGAGAGGGCCCTCATCGACCACTACAGATGTAGCCTGAGGGAGGACGTGCGTCGGGAATTGGCCTGCAGGGACACCAACCTCAGCTTCGATCAACTGGTGGACATGTCAATTCGCCTGGATACCCTGTTGGCTACCCGCGGACGTCCGGATTCAGGGCCGTCCATTCCATCCCCCAGCACTTCCGAGCCGACCCCTATGGAGCTTGGAGGTGCTGGAGCTAGGGAGACCAGGAGAGAGACCAGGAGAGAGGCCGTCCCCTGCACCAACTGTGGCCGCAGAGGACACACTGCTGGTCGGTGCTGGGGAGGGTCTCCTAGGAATCGAGGCAGTAGGCAGCGCACTGATGAGTCATTCCAGGTGAGTAGGCACCCAACTCACCCAGAGCTCTCTGTTGCGCATATGTGTATTAAAGTGGTGTTTCCCGAGGTTTCTCCTCATTCCCAGCATAAGGCGCTAGTAGATTCAGGCGCAGCTGGGAATTTTATCGATCGCCAGTTCACCTATAAGTTAGGGATTCCTATTGTACCTGTTGATGTGCCCTTCCCCATCTATGCCCTAGATAGCCACCCTTTGGGGTCAGGATTGATTAGGGAAGTCACAGCGCCTCTCAGGATGAAAACGCAGGAGGGTCATGAGGAGATAATCTGTTTGTATTTGATTGATTCTCCTGCGTTTCCCGTGGTGTTGGGGCTTCCCTGGTTAACATCTCATGACCCCAACATTTCATGGCAACAGAGGGCTCTCAAGGGATGGTCTGTGCCGCTCGACGTTCGTGATCGATTGATATATTGGGCTCACATGTCACCCTCCTCTGGTCATCCTGGTATTGGTCAGACAGTGCACTGCCTTAGTGGGAAGTACTGGTGGCCCAAGACGTGAGGGTTTATGTTTCCTCCTGCTCGGTGTGCGCCCAGTGTAAGGCGCCTAGACACCTGCCCAGAGGGAAGTTACAACCCCTACCCGTTCCACAATGGCCGTGGTCTCACCTATCGGTGGATTTTGTCATGGACCTTCCCCCCTCCCAGGGGAACACGACGATCTTGGTCGTTGTGGATCGGTTTTCGAAGGCCTGCCGTCTCATTCCTATGCCAGGTCTCCCTACAGCCTTACAAACTGCTGACGCCCTGTTTACACACGTCTTCCGGCACTACGGGGTACCTGAGGATATAGTGTCTGATCGGGGTCCCCAGTTCACCTCTAAAGTCTGGAGGGCGTTTATGGAACGTCTGGGGGTCTCGATTAGCCTTACCTCAGGTTTTCACCCCGAGAGTAATGGGCAGGTGGAGAGAGTGAACCAAGATGTGGGTAGGTTTCTGAGGTCCTATTGCCAGGACCGGCAGGGGGAGTGGTCGGGATATATCCCCTGGGCAGAGATAGCCCAAAACTCACTCCGCCACTCCTCCACTAACCTTACGCCTTTTCAGTGTGTGCTAGGTTATCAGCCAGTCCTGGCACCTTGGCATCAGAGCCAGATCGAAGCCCCTGCGGTGGACTCGTCCACCGCAGGGGCTTCGTTGCAGATGGACATAGCCCGTTGCGCATGTCCATCTGCAACGGGCTATCAGGCGGCAAAAGGCGAGCGCGGATCGCCACCGCAGTGAGGCTCCGGTGTATGCACCGGGAGATCGGGTCTGGCTCTCGACCCGAAACCTGCCCCTTCGCCTGCCCTGCCGGAAGCTGGGTCGGCGGTTTGTGGGGCCATTTAAAGTCCTGAGGAGATTGAACGAGGTATGTTATAGGTTACAACTGCCCATTAATTACCGCATTAACCCTCGTTCCATGTGTCTCTCCTCAGGCCGGTAGTAGCTGGTCCACTCCAGGAGAGTGAGGTACGAGAGGTTCCTCCGCCCCCACTGGACATCGAGGGGGCTCCGGCGTACTCAGTCCATTCCATCTTGGATTCGAGGCGTCGGATGGGGGGCCTGCAGTATCTCGTGGAGTGGGAGGGTTACGGTCCGGAGGAACGGTGCTGGGTCCCTAGGAGGGACGTCCTAGATCCCTCCATGTTGAGGGATTTCCACCGGAGTCATCCGACCCAGCTCCGCGTCCTCCTGGCCGTCCCCGAGGCCGGGGTCAGCGCACGGCTGGAGCCGCGCGTCAAGGGGGGGTACTGTCACGGATTCAGCCGAGGCTGCTCCTCCTCCTTGCTCGGGCAGGCTTCGGCATTCGTCGTCCCCGGAGTACTAGCTGCTACCGATCCATGTTTCGGTGTTTGTCTTGTTTGGTCTTTATTGTTTACACCTGTTTCCGATTATGTTGCATTGTATTCCCTTTAAATACCCCTGTCTCTCATAGTTTATTGTGTGTGATTGTTTTTCAAGCTGTTGTGTGCTAGTATTGTTTCCTCCCTGTTAGGAGGTATTTTGGTTTTGTACTTTCTATACTGTGTACGGTAAAGTACGTCTGCCAGTAGCTCGGTGTCCTGCGCTTGACTTCGTTACGGCATACACGTCAGCCTGAGACAAATGGCCCCCCTTCTAATACATCTGAAAGGATTTAATTGTCCAACTAGCAGAGGGCAAGGTAGTTATAACCATATTTCAAAAACCTGTCCAATCCTTTCAGACCATTCAGATTTTCACAAAGGGCCTTGGGATAGGAGATAAGGGATATTTTACAATTGGGAAGTAGTGTTTCATAGGCTCAAGATATTATGAAACATTTAGAAATGGACAAGGTACAAGCTGAACAACCTTTGGCGCTATTTGAGGATGTCACGCGTTGTAACTGAGTGGTATATCGTCTCTCCTCAGGTAAGATGTTCAAGTCCGTGGACCTGTCACTGATCGTTGAGTTTATGCTAATGTTCTACAAGGACAAGCCAATTGATTGGCTGCTGGACCACATCATGTGGGTTAAGGTGTGCAACCCGGAGAAGGACGCGGTAAGTTCAACACCCCCCCTCCCCACCATGGTAAACCTAGGCCCAGTTCGAAGTACACCTTTCCTTATATCTTGTGGTAAGCACTATCCTGATACAAGCTGTTCTTCAGACCCAGTCATGTTAGATCAGTGATTACTTCAAGGGAGGGGGAAAATGATGTGTTACAGAGTATCCAAGCAGGTAGTTACATGTAAATACTATGACTTTCCAAAATGGTCTCAGTCTCAGAAAATGGTGCAACTCCCACACACTCATACTCTCTTTCTTTCTCCCTCCTCCTCTTTCCCACCTCTCCCCTGCCTGTCACACACAGAAACACTGCGACAGGCAGAAGGCCAACCTGAGAATTCGCTTCAAGCCCTCTCTCTTCCAGCATGTGGGCACCCACTCTTCCCTGGCCGGAAAGATCCAGAAACTCAAGGTATGGAGGTGTGTGTGTATATACATGGTGCTTACTAGCATCCTCTCACTGTGCATGTGTCATCATATCTACTACAGTCTGTGTATGTTCAAATATTAGTTTTTTTTTTTTTTTTTTTTTCAAGTCTCTGAGTCCTGCAGTACTGGTATACATATCAAGTCACCATACAGACTCCAGATGGGAGCTGTAAAGACTGTGTTTAATGTCTCTGATTACTGTGTTAAGAGCAATTGATATCAGCCTGAAGACTGCTACTGAAGTCTAACCCAAGGCAGGACAATGTTACAAGTCATCTCTCATTGATTTGTTGTGACATTATCCAGTGTTAGACATATACTATTCTCTTTTATCATGAAATTGCACATTCTCCATGTGGAATTTCATCATTTTGGCCAACAATAAATAATGTAGTTACTCTCAACCCCAAAGCCACTTGGAGGAGAGATGAGAGAGTAAGTCATGTAAATGGAATAAACAGAGGATTTAAAAAAAATATTATTTTACCCCAATTGGTAGTTACAGTCTTGTCCCATCGCTGCAACTCCTGCACGGACTCCGGAGGGGTCAAAGGTCAAGAGCCATGCATCCTCCGAAACACAACCCTGCAAGCCACACTGCTTCTTGACACACTGCTCGCTTAACCCGGAAGCCAGCCGCACCAATGTGTCGGAGGAAACACTGTACAGCTGGCGACCGAAGTCAGCGTGCATGCGCCCGGGCCCGCGACAAGTAGTCATTGGAGCGTGATGGGACAAGGACATCCTGGCTGGCCAAACCCTCCCCTAACCCGGACGACGCTGGGCCAATTGTGCACCGCCTCATGGGTCTCCCGGTCGCGGCCCATGCCTTAGACCACTGCGCCATTCAGGAGGCCCATAAATAGAGGATATAAATGAACATTTAAGTCATGCTTCCAAATCTCAAGTTAGAATTCATCCCTGTCTTTATAACTGCACCCTCAAAGTCAAGATGAGAGCTTAGCGATATCTAGAAACACCTTCATGTCTTCTCCCTAAACCCCCCTCTTTGGGTCTAATTGTTCATTCCAGGACAAGGACTTTGGCAAGCAGACCCTGCACAAGGGCCACGCCAACCCACTGGCGGAGGTGACCACGAGCCTGAAGACGTACCAGCACTTCACTCTGGAGAAGGCCTACCTGGGAGAGGACTTCTTCTGGGCCTTCACCCCAGTGGCTGGGGACTTCATCCGCATCCGTTTCTTCACGCCGGTCCGCATCGAGAGGTGTGTGTGTGTGCTCACATGCTTGGATACACACACTTACATGGACCCACACACACATAAACACACACACATGCATGTGCACACATACATGCGCACGCACACATGCACAAACACACACACGCTGTGCTAGTGGACAAAGACGATCTCCACACAGATCTCCACACATGTCCCAGACTGTCGCTCTCCCTCTCTCTCTCCCCCCCCCCCTCTCTCTCTCTCTCTCCCTCTCGCTCCCCCTCTCCCTCCACTAGTCCCATGTGAATAATCTGCATATGCATTACATAAATATACATATTTAACACTAATGTAGATGACATGCATATTCAACAGGCATGGGAGCCCAGTCACAGATCAGATGTGTTCACGTTTTTCCTCCAGGACTTCACATTACTGTCAAGGCAGATGGTCTATCTGCTGCTGGATCCCTACATATAAAGGCTCTGTGGTCACCACTGTCTTCTAATGGTGACGCTGTGGCTCTGTGGTCACCACTGTCTTCTAATGGTGACCCTGTGGCTCTGTGGTCACCACTGTCTTCTAATGGTGACGCTGTGGCTCTGTGGTCACCACTGTCTTCTAATGGTGACGCTGTGGCTCTGTGGTCACCACTGTCTTCTAACGGAGACGCTGTGGCTCTGTGGTCACCACTGTCTTCTAATGGTGACGCTGTGGCTCTGTGGTCACCACTGTCTTCTAACGGAGACGCTGTGGCCCTGTGGTCACCACTGTCTTCTAACGGAGACGCTGTGGCCCTGTGGTCACCACTGTCTTCTAATGGTGACGCTGTGGCCCTGTGGTCACCACTGTCTTCTAATGGTGACGCTGTGGCCCTGTGGTCACCACTGTCTTCTAATGGTGACGCTGTGGCTCTGTGGTCACCACTGTCTTCTAATGGTGACGCTGTGGCTCTGTGGTCACCACTGTCTTCTAACGGAGACGCTGTGGCTCTGTGGTCACCACTGTCTTCTAATGGTCAAGCTGTGGCTCTGTGGTCACCAGTGTCGCCTCAGTTGTCCAGGCTGCTGTTAGATACTTGGTGGGACATGCATTTGTACAAAGCAAAATGTAGATGGCGTTTGAACTGGGTGATTGGTTGGCTGGCTGGCTGGCTGGCTGGCTGGCTGGCTGACTGATAATGATGATGATGATCAAAGGAGCCTGAGCAATGGAGCAAACGGAGCAGCTGTATCCCCACTTTCAAAATAGGGGTGCAATCGTTTGTTTTTGCTCCCTCAATTTTTTACCAGAAAATGATCATGATCCATTGGGTAATTTATCATTTTCAATGATTAGTAATGTTTTGAGCTAGAATGTATTAAAATAGATATGCCCATTTTATATATAATATAATAATTAACAGATTGCATATCCCCTGTCCCCCGTCTCCTCAAGATGAATGGTTTTGACCACTGGAAGGTTTTGCTTCGCTCCCGCACGGCACTGTTTTGGTTCAGTGCAGTTAGAAAGCACTAGTTGCACCACTGGTGTATAAAATGAAAAGGCACCTGCAAAATTGTTAATCTATTTTGTTGTGCTGTTATTACATTTATATTGTTGTTTCCCATTCGATGGTGTTGGTTCAATGGTGTTGTTCCATGTCATTTGAGCTGCGTGCACCACGAGCAAATTCATTGTATCATTTCACTTTGCCTGTTAGAACCATGATGAGCACGGGCACATCTGATTAGGCTTCTCTGTATCACACTCTGAGTAGCCTTCCATCAGTCTACCAAAGGTTGCACCTTAGCAGAACACTGCATTTCTGTAGCTCGCGGGCTGTCAATGAGTAGCTCGCTATTGAAAAATAATCAGTAGGCCTAATGATTCAATCTGTGAAATAACCCCCCCATTCTGCATTTTGTCATATTTATTTTCCCAACATCAATCGGTTAAATCACATAGTTAAAATGTTTTCATTCAGTTACAAAACTAACAGTCCTAGGTGAGACACATATGCAAGTGCACCGTGGACGCTTTGCAGTTACAATGTAGCCAAGCTGTGTCTTTATGTGTCTGTGCCAAATGAAAAAGTACAGGATAATTTGTATTTCGATAAAACAAACAGCTCTGCTTGGCTTGGTAAGTAATATCGACCAAATAAGCCATTTCTAGTCTTTGCATCAAATATGTATGCTGCTGAGACAAGTTAATTTTAAACATTTTCATGGCGCCAAAAAAAAGTGGGCACCCATGATGATGATGATGATAGTGGTGGATCAATTTGTGTTGAATATCAAATTGACATCTCCCCATTTGTTATCCTCTCTCTCTCTCTCTGTCTTTCAAGGTATTTCTTCCGTAGCGGGAACATTGAGCACCCAGGGGACAAGCTGTTCAACACCACTGTGGAGGTGCTGCCTTTTGACGTGAGTCTCACCGCTATTCACCCGATTCAGTCCCAGAACATTATTACCATTACATAAGCTTTACCATATATTATCTTGTAATACGAGGCTCACCACTATAAGCCTGATTCATCCTGTCACAGGATTGCCAGTAGCACTTTACATTACATAGACCTTTACTATAGTAATACCACTGGAAATATATAAAATTACAGTGATTTATACAACGGGTGGGTCTAACCCTGAATGCTGATTGGTTAAAAGTGCATTCCAGATGGTGTCTATTCCAGTTTCCACCCTTAAAATGCCTATTTACTCTGTTCCATCTGACTACGCAATCCACTGTCTCATCAGCCCAGCCAGGCAATTTATAAACGTGATCTCCACTATAAAAAGCATCTAGACATTATCTCACATTTCTTTTAGACTAACATTTAGTTTTCAACAGCAGATATTTGTATAAACCTTGCTGTCTGTCTCTCTGACATTTGCAACATTGTTTCAATATTCAAATTTTATCTCCAGCTGTCCCATAGTAATGAACGTATCGGGAGTCGGAACGAGACAGACAGGCAGGCAGCTTTTCTCAGCATTTCTAAATCATGAATCAGCTGGCATCATTTAATGGATGAGTGAGCGAAAAAAGTATTTGATCCCCTGCTGATTTTGTACGTTTGCCCACTGTCAAATAAATTATCAGTCTATAATTTGAATGGTAGGTTTATTTGAACAGTGAGAGACAGAATAACAACCAAAAAATCCAGAAAAACGCATGTCAAAAATGTTATAAATTGATTTGCATTTTAATGAGGGAAATAAGTATTTGACCCCTCTGCAAAACATGACTTAGTACTTGGTGGCAAAACCCTTGTTGGCAATCACAGAGGTCAGACGTTTCTTGTAGTTGGCCACCAGGTTTGCACACATCTCAAGAGGGATTTTGTCCCACTCCTCTTTGCAGATCTTCTCCAAATCATTAAGGTTTCGAGGCTGACGTTTGGCAACTCAAACCTTCAGCTCCCTCCACAGATTTTCTATGGGATTAAGGTCTGGAGACTGGCTAGGCCACTCCAGGACCTTAATGTGCTTCTTCTTGAGCCACTCCTTTGTTGCCTTGGCCATGTGTTTTGGGTCATTGTCATGCTGGAATACCCATCCACGACCCATTTTCAATGCCCTGGCTGAGGGAAAGAGGTTCTCACCCAAGATTTGACGGTACATGGCCCCGTCCATCGTCCCTTTGATGCGGTGAAGTTGTCCTGTCCCCTTAGCAGAAAAACACCCCCAAAGCATAATGTTTCCACCTCCATGTTTGACGGTGGGGATGGTGTTCTTGGGGTCATAGGCAGCATTCCTCCTCCTCCAAACACGGCGAGTTGAATTGATGCCAAAGAGCTCCATTTTGGTCTCATCTGACCACAACACTTTCACCCAGTTCTCCTCTGAATCATTCAGATGTTCATTGGCAAACTTCAGACAGGCCTGTATATGTGCTTTCTTGAGCAGGGGGACCTTGCGGGCGCTGCAGGATTTCAGTCCTTCACGGCGTAGTGTGTTACCAATTGTTTTCTTGGTGACTATGGTCCCAGCTGCCTTGAGATCATTGACAAGATCCTCCCGTGTAGTTCTGGGCTGATTCCTCACTGTTCTCATGATCATTGCAACTCCACGAGGTGAGATCTTGCATGGAGCCCCAGGCCGAGGGAGATTGACAGTTACAGTGAGGGAAAAAAGTATTTGATCCCCTGCTGATTTTGTACGTTTGCCCACAGACAAAGAAATGATCAGTCTATAATTTTAATGGTAGGTTTATTTGAACAGTGAGAGACAGAATAACAACAAAAAAATCCAGAAAAACGCATGTAAAAAATGTTATACATTTATTTGCATTTTAATGAGGGAAATAAGTATTTGACCCCCTCTAAATCAGAAAGATTTCTGGCTCCCAGGTGTCTTTTATGCAGGTCATGAGCTGAGATTAGGAGCACACTCTTAAAGGGAGTGCTCCTAATCTCAGCTTGTTACCTGTATAAAAGACACCTGTCCACAGAAGCAATCAATCAATCAGATTCCAAACTCTCCACCATGTCCAAGACCAAAGAGCTCTCCAAGGATGTCAGGGACAAGATTGTAGACCTACACAAGGCTGGAATGGGCTACAAGACCATCGCCAAGCAGCTTGGTGAGAAGGTGACAAAAGTTGGTGCGATTATTTGCAAATGGAAGAAACACAAAAGGACTGTCAATCTCCCTCGGCCTGGGGCTCCATGCAAGATCTCACCTCGTGGAGTTGCAATGATCATGAGAATGGTGAGGAATCAGCCCAGAACTACACGGGAGGATCTTGTCAATGAGCTCAAGGCAGCTGGGACCATAGTCACCAAGAAAACAATTGGTAACACACTACGCCGTGAAGGACTGAAATGCTGCAGCGCCCGCAAGGTCCCCCTGCTCAAGAAAGCACATATACAGGCCCGTCTGAAGTTTGCCAATGAATATCTGAATGATTCAGAGGAGAACTGGGTGAAAGTGTTGTGATCAGATGAGACCAAAATCGAGCTCTTTGGCATCAACTCAACTCGCCGTGTTTGGAGGAGGAGGAATGCTGCCTATGACCCCAAGAACACCATCCCCACCGTCAAACATCGAGGTGGAAACATTATGCTTTGGGGATGTTTTTCTGCTAAGGGGACAGGACAACTTCACCGCATCAAAGGGACGATGGACGGCGCCATGTACCGTCAAATCTTGGGTGAGAACCTCCTTCCCTCAGCCAGGGCATTGAAAATGGGTCGTGGATGGATATTCCAGCATGACAATGACCCAAAACACACGGCCAAGGCAACAAAGGAGTGGTTCAAGAAGAAGCACATTAAGGTCCTGGAGTGGCCTAGCCAGTCTCCAGACCTTAATCCCATAGAAAATCTGTGGAGGGAGCTGAAGGTTCGTGTTGCCAAACGTCAGCCTCGAAACCTGAATGACTTGGAGAAGATCTGCAAAGAGGAGTGGGACAAAATCCCTCCTGAGATGTGTGCAAACCTGGTGGCCAACTACAAGAAACGTCTGACCTCTGTGATTGCCAACAAGGGTTTTGCCACCAAGTACTAAGTCATGTTTTGCAGTGGGACGAAATACTTATTTCCCTCATTAAAATGCAAATCAATTTATAACATTTTTGACATGCGTTTTTCTGGATTTTTTTGGTTGTTATTCTGTCTCTCACTGTTCAAATAAACCTACCATTCAAATTATAGACTGACCATTTCTTTGTCAGTGGGCAAACTTACAAAATCAGCAGGGGATCAAATACTTTTTTCCCTCACTGTATACAAAGACATTTCAATCAACAAAAGGTCAAACGAAACGAAGTGCAGCTAGTTTGCAGTCTTTCCAGCTTCAGTTTGAAGTGATTGTGTTAGCTGTGTTGTTGGCTAGCTCCTCTGAACAACAGTGTCCTGACGAGAGAGCACATTTTCTATGCCAGGCGACATCGCGCCTCATTAGCTCATTGTTATGGATCTATCCAAATAAATGTCACTAGAAAACAGCTTAAACAAATGCAAATGCAGCTGTTATTATTCTGGCTGCACTGTGTGACATGACTGTAAATTAGCCGTAGTTGACTAGCTAGCAAGCAAGGGATAAGAACGTTGCCAGCCAGTATGGCAATGGAACATTTAGAACGAACGACTGGGTTGCGTCCATAGATACAGAACAAAAATACTGGGTTGCGTCTCTGGCAACTGAACCAATAGAACGAATGACCAGCCGGCTTGGGTAGCAACCCTAGATTTGTGTCGGGACTATATCTTGCAGAAGGATGAAATAGTATGAATAAATTAATCAAAATAACGTTTTTAATGAAAATATGTCAACCATTATTTTAATATGTTGGTAACCCGTTGTATAAAAGTGATAATGCCCTCGAAGCTGGTGTTTGGAGGATATATTGGCACGGTTTGCTGGCCCTCGACTTCGTCCCGGGCCTAACAACACCGTGCCAATATATCCTCCAAACACCAGCTTCGAGGGCATTATCACTTAATTATACCATGGCATTGTTTAATACTCCTTTCTGATTGGCTTGAAGGGCACTCTAGAGCGTGCATTATTTCCCTAAAACACACAGTATATTTGCACGGTAGAATTCAATGGCTATAGTTAATTTTTACATGTTTTGTTTGAGCTGCTTTTGAAAGCAAAAGTCTAATTGAAAACAGTATTGGTATTTGTTGAATTCAAATTTCATAATAGCAAGCTAGGACTGATGGTTTGGTAAGTCTGTTTGTTTGGTTACCAAGGCAACTACTGTAGCTATCTAGTAAACTTGCTAGCTACTTCAGTGGATGTTGAACACATTTCTACCTGCAAATGAACAAAGCTCTAGTGGCAAATGTGTTAAATTATAGACAAAAAGGGATAGTCAACTCGGGGCTCTATGCGTTCTCTGGAAAATAATGCAACTCCGTGGAAGGTCCGCTAGCGCGTCGTGGAACACACCTTCCATATTGTTCATTATTTTCCATAGAAAGCATAGCCCCTCATTATCCCTTACATACACTGAGCATACCAAACATTAGGAACACCTTCCTAATATTGAGTTGCCCTCAGAACAGCCTCAATTCAACTCTACAAGGTGTCGAAAGCGTTCTACAGGGATGCTGGCCCATGTTGAATCCAATGCTTCCCACAGTTGTGTCACGTTGGCTGGATGTCCTTTGGGTGGTGAACCATTCTTGATACACACAGGAAACTGTTGAGCGTGAAAAACCCAGCAGCGTTGCAGTTCTTGACACAAACCGGTGTGCCTGGCACCTACTACCATACCCTGTTTGAAGCATTACATATTTTGTGTCAAGAACTGTGTCAGTTGTCCATGTGTCAGTTGTCTCAAGGCTTAAAAATCATTCTTTAACCTGTTTCCTACCCTTCATCTACACTGATTGAAGTGGATTTAACAAGTGACATCAATATCATAGCTTTTACCTGGATTCACCTGGTCAGTCTATGTCATGTTTTCTACACTCAGTGTATATTACTATGAGGTATGTTTTGTTATCATTACATACAGTGGGGAAAAAAAGTATTTAGTCAGCCACCAATTGTGCAAGTTCTCCCACTTAAAAAGATGAGAGAGGCCTGTAATTTTCATCATAGGTACACGTCAACTATGACAGACAAATTGAGAAAAAGAAATCCAGAAAATCACATTGTAGGATTTTTAATGAATTTATTTGCAAATTATGGTGGAAAATAAGTATTTGGTCACCTACAAACAAGCAAGATTTCTGGCTCTCACAGACATGTAACTTCTTCTTTAAGAGGCTCCTCTGTCCTCCACTCGTTACCTGTATTAATGGCACCTGTTTGAACTTGTTATCAGTATAAAATACACCTGTCCACAACCTCAAACAGTCACACTCCAAACTCCACTATGGCCAAGACCAAAGAGCTGTCAAAGGACACCAGAAACAAAATTGTAGACCTGCACCAGGCTGGGAAGACTGAATCTGCAACAGGTAAGCAGCTTGGTTTGAAGAAATCAACTGTGGGAGCAATTATTAGGAAATGGAAGACATACAAGACCACTGATAATCTCCCTCGATCTGGGGCTCCACGCAAGATCTCACCCCGTGGGGTCAAAATGATCACAAGAACGGTGAGCAAAATCTCAGAACCACACGGGGGGACCTAGTGAATGACCTGCAGAGAGCTGGGACCAAAGTAACAAAGCCTACCATCAGTAACACACTACGCCGCCAGGGACTCAAATCCTGCAGTGCCAGACGTGTCCCCCTGCTTAAGCCAGTACATGTCCAGGCCCGTCTGAAGTTTGCTAGAGTGAATTTGGATGATCCAGAAGAGGATTGGGAGAATGTCATTTGGTCAGATGAAACCAAAATAGAACTTTTTGGTAAAAACTCAACTCGTCGTGTTTGGAGGACAAAGAATGCTGAGTTGCATCCAAAGAACACCATACCTACTGTGAAGCATGGGGGTGGAAACATCATGCTTTGGGGCTGTTTTTCTGCAAAGGGACCAGGACGACTGATCCGTGTAAAGGAAAGAATGAATGGGGCCATGTATCGTGAGATTTTGAGTGAAAACCTCCTTCCATCAGTAAGGGCATTGAAGATGAAACCTGGCTGGGTCTTTCAGCATGACAATGATCCCAAACACACCGCCCGGGCAACGAAGGAGTGACTTCGTAAGAAGCATTTCAAGGTCCTGGAGTGGCCTAGCCAGTCTCCAGATCTCAACCCCATAGAAAATCTTTGGAGGGAGTTGAAAGTCCGTGTTGCCCAGCGACAGCCCCAAAACATCACTGATCTAGAGGAGATCTGCATGGAGGAATGGGCCAAAATACCAGCAACAGTGTGTGAAAACCTTGTGAAGACTTACAGAAAACGTTTGACCTGTGTCATTGCCAACAAAGGGTGTATAACAAAGTATTGAGAAACTTTTGTTATTGACCAAATACTTATTTTCCACCATAATTTGCAAATAAATTCATTAAAAATCCTACAATGTGATTTTCTGGATTTTTTTTTTCAATTTGTCTGTCATAGTTGACGTGTACCTATGATGAAAATGACAGGCCTCTCTCATCTTTTTAAGTGGGAGAACTTGCACAATTGGTGGCTGACTAAATACTTTTTTTCCCCACTGTATATTCAGCCATATATTGTTACATACAGGGACTCAAGATCATATACTTTCAGAAGATCTCTATTATTTTGTGTTATTTCTATTGAGATACAGCCCATTTCTTGTAAGGCCACACTGGGTACATTACTCTTCTTCAAGTGGAAAGACATATAATTCTCTCAATTGGAAAGACATATGAAGTCAGCTTCCATCAGGTTGACATAGGAGGACGTAAGCCATGTTTAATGCGAGCACCCACAGTGTTAAGCCCCAGAGGACACAGAGAAAGGACAGAAGAAATAGAGGGAGAGAGAGGCAAAGAGGTGAGAAATTACTCAAGACAGAGTGAGGTTCTCTCTCAAAACAAAAGGGAGAGTACGAGAGAGATATTGAGGAGAAAGAAAGAGAGAAGAAGAGGACTCCTGGGCGGTGGTAATCAGATCCGTCTCCCGCCGGCCACGGTTTGAGAGCTTTCGCCTTAAAAAATATTTCATCCGGCAGGGTGGCTAGGCGAGGCGGGGATTTCAGATTAGGTTCTGCAAACTGCCGCTCGCCGCGACAGATGAATAGCTGGATCTTTTACCCCTGTCTCTCCTCCCTCTCAGTCTATCTCTCTTTTATTATTTATTCTCCCTCCTGCACTCATTCAATCTCTCCCTACACCTGACTGTCATTGAAACCCTGTAATGCTGCAAGAGGGTGGAGGTGTTGCTGTTTTTTTGTTGTTGTTGTTGTTCCTCCTATGGGAAGAATATCCGCTAATGATGGGTAGAAGTGTTGCTTGTCTTTAGACTTACAACAAGTTATGCCTGTCATAGAATGGAGAAGAGAGGATTGAGGAAAGAAAGGTAAGGAAAGATAGAGAGAGAAGACAGATGAGGAAAGATAAGAAGAAGACAAGAAGATGATTAAACAGGAGGAAGAAATCAGAGAGAGAGAGAGAGAGAGAGAGAGAGAGAGAGAGAGAGAGAGAGAGAGAGAGAGAGAGAGAGAGAGAGAGAGAGAGAGAGAGAGAGAGAGAGAGAGAGAGAGAGAGAGAGAGAGAGAGAGAGAGAGAGAGAGAGAGAGAGAGAGAGAGAGAGAGAGAGAGAGAGAGAGAGAGAGAGAGAGAGAGAGAGAGAGAGAGAGAGAGAGAGAGAGAGAGAGAACCTCGCTGTCAGGTGCAGTTAAACGGTGGGAGGAGGGATATGTCATATCTGTACAGTGTAGCGTACAGATGTAGGATCTTAATTTGATCGTTGTTTTGTTACTGAGGAAATACAGATGAGCTTTGTGATTTACATAAATTCACAGAAAACCCACACTAACATACAGTTATATTAACAGTATTGCACTTTTTATGTAGCCTACTTTTGGCCAGCTAATAGCCTAACCACCGATCAAGCAACATTATGGACTAAACGTTCAAATCCTCTTGCTGCGTTCAAATTATTTTGCTGTGACAATATAGGTCAAATTAAGATGCTACATCTGTAATCACTTGTGTGATCTGACCCGCATTGATTTCTGTTTAGAGGACCAACAGAAAGGGAAAATTCTGCCACAGAAGGTCAGCTTGTTTTCCCTCACTCCATCCTCCCGTACTTTCTCCTTCATTGCTTTAGATAAGCGAGTCAAACAGATATTTCTCCAACAGTATGATTGGCTGTGACACAGCAGCAACACTAAAGAGTCCCGCTCTATTAACTATGATGACTCATTTATATTTTTCTCACTTTTATGTTGTAAGACAAGAGGTCAAAGTTAGGTGGATCTGAGTTCACGACTAGTGCCGTGAGGTGAATGTACTGTGTGTGTGTGTGTGTGTGTGTGTGTGATCTACTAACTTAATCTGGAGATGAAAGGAGGACAGTACCAAGAAGTTTGCTGTTGTGAATACATTGGTTGAAGATGTATACAGTAGATTGAAGCTGTGATCTGAGTGCAGATCAAACAGGGTTTCTGCCTGCATTGATCTTGGTGTGCATGTGTATATGTGTTCCTGTGTTGTGTTCCTCACACACCTCTCTCTCCTTCTCCTACAGAATATCCAGTCAGAAAAAGAGGCCTTGAAAGAGAGGAGAGAGAAAACACCCAAATACCACAGAACAGAGGACGGCTTTATCAGAATAGGTGAGTATATCGCTTTCCGTTGCAAAACAGTTCCCCTCTAATGAAAATGACCCAGAAATCAATTAGCGCCATGCTACCAAAGACATATTTCAATAGGTGGTTATTAGTACTGGGGATGTATTTACCAGAAGTGTTAAGAACTAGTACTGCAGACAGAATCACCCAAAGCCAAACAAAAGACTCCACTATCATAACAATGATGTCATCTTTTTAGAGAATCCAACACTGTACTCCCTGCCAAAATATCCCTCCAAAATTCTTTCCCTTTTGTTTTCACCCATCCATTCATCAGTCCCCTTCATCTAACAAAAACCTTGTGCCAGATTCTAACCGGTACTGGCAAACAGGAACAGTTCACATGGACTAAGACAGGCCCTGACAAATTACACACACACAAACACACACACACACACACAGGCCCCTGACAAATCCATCTCACTCAATTACTGAGGGCTCCAACACATGATTAGCTGCTGCACCGTCTAGGACTTTCACAGGACGACGGGAGGAGTGGATAAGGCTTACCTTCATAGTTTTTAGCGGACCTTAGGTGCTCTTTCTGAAATTGCGTGAAGTGCAAGACAAGTGTTGCACCGGTGCGCTTTAAAATGATAGCATGGTACTCATTGAAAATAATTGGATTAAATGACCTTACAGTGTTTTATATCATGTTGAAATAGGAAGATGGGTAAAATGTAGTTAACATAAGGTAGAAAGAAGGGTTTGAGCTCAATTCCATTACAACTGAATCAGTGGCAAAGTGTTAGATACACCATCGTTCCTTCCTTAATTACAGATCTGAGGGGTGGATTTGTTAATGCAATAGGGCAGAAACCTTGCTTTCATGTACACTATTATATATCCATTGACATACAGATTATTGATTAATTCAATGAAGGAAGGAAGGAAGGAAGGAAGAAAGGAAGGAAGGGAGTAGACAACGAGTGAGGGTGCATGTTCTGAGTATTCAAACACATCCCCAGGCCAGTGATTGCTGTCTCCGTAACACAGAGACAGGCTTTCATCCCCTTGAAAGAGGTACTCCTTCTGACAGCATATAAATTACTACAAGCACTCCCGCTCATTCATAAATATTTCAAGGGGGAATCAATATCAATCTGGCACAGTAGTTCACGTTTGGACCAAATCAATTAATTGTGCGATATTGCTATCAAATGTTCACCAGGTTCTTCTCCCTCCAGCTCTACTTTCAGGTGTAGTGTAACCTAAACCATATAACTCACTCTATCACTGTGGAACAAGATTGATAAGAGAGATAATTCATTTTGTATAGGTAACATTTCTGTAGTAGAGCAACAAAGAAAGCATAGCAAGCTGAACACATTTTATGGTTGTATTTGATACCACCTCCTTGGCTTGAACCAATTGAAACGTCAACACAACATATCTTGACTAATGTGAACTCTGTTAGAATTTAGGAGCCCATGCAGTATTTATTGAGGTACAAATACAATACAATGCTGCATCATGACTACAGTGTTTATTGACAAAGTCAATAGACCCTTTTTCAGTACACGACACACTGACATCACGCACAGATGCGCGCGACTCTTGGCTGCAGTAAGCAAGCCATCGCCATCTGCATCCATTCAACATAGCCTAGATTTACGTTTTTATTACTTCTAAACAAAATAACTTTTTGGGGTTCTCATACGCTTACAATTATGTTTTGATTCTTGCTTGAACAGTCGTTAAGATTGTTTGTTTGTGATCTTTGCAAAATAACTATTTTGGATGCAGCAGTTGTTAGCTAGAATGCTAACACTCATTGATATACTGTAAGCTGTAGCAAAAGCTAGCCAAAGAGCCATTTTACTGGTTGAAGTTGAAGTGTTTTTTAAATATAATGCAGTTGATTTGCGACGATGACACAAACATTATATTAAGCAGGACATTCATGCGAGCCTTAAAATCCAATTATAATCAAATTACAATCCATAAGCAACATGTAAATAGAGGCTTTTTGGGCCAGTTGCTGGCATTCTATAAGAAATCCCCCTTGTTCTGCCACCAGTTTGTGCGCATCGCCTTTGTGCGGCAATGTTTGTAAACACAGAAAGGGGTCTATAGATGTCCAGCCACAGTCCATTGGTTATATTAGTCTGATATATCGATCCTCTCTCTCGCTGACCTCTAGGAGTGTTCCATAATGGGATCGCCGAGGGGGAGGTGGATCCCACATTCGGGCCCCTGGAGGCCCTTCGTCTCTCTGTGATCACAGACTGCCCCGTCTGGGTCATCCTGAGCGAGGTAAGGCGGCCTAGCCATCACCCGTTCACCACAGAACCTTGGGAGCCTTGTCTTATAAAGAATCCCTTGTATTTTAGGCAACTTAAAGTGATAGTTCACTGAAAAATCTAAGTTGGTCCGATGTTTTCAGGCCTCAAAAGTGGTCTAATGTCAAGTTGAATATATACCTCAAACAGATGTCTATGGTTTTGTCTCAAATGCTATTTCTCTTGCACTTCAGATATTCATCAAGAAAGCAGAGTGAACGTCAACACCCCGCAGCAATACCTCAGTCATCCGTTCGACCGTTCGACAGAGGAACGGAGCCTTTGAAAGCTAAAGCTATACTCATTCCCTGGCTTTTGGCAATTAGTTTCTCGAGGGTAGTCGGAGTGCGCCATCTGCTGGCGAGATCTTGCCATCGCAGGGTCCTTCTGAGACTGTCAGCCCAATCCACCGTTGACAGACCGCGTGGGAAGATTTTCCCAGACGCGTAATCGGCAAACGCGCCCTGCGTGGACGACACACAGACGACGCTGTATTTAGGAAACTGTATTTATGTGTACATAAAGGTTTATGTTTTAAATAACTGTAATTACACTGGTAATTGTAAAATAGCTCGCAAGATTGTTTAGCTCCTTTTGATGACATTATGACAATGAAATGTTGCTGCTTCGGAATCAAAGACTAAATTGCCCAACTTCAATAACTGATAATCATGTTTGACAAATGTTACTGGTTTTACCCAAATATATTCATAATAGGCAGAATCTACCGCACACCCAGAGCTGAATTGTGAAGGTGCTGGAGGCAAAAGGCAAAACTGGAGAAACAGGAAATAGTCTCTGCACACACATTTATTTAATTGTGGCTGAGCTTTCGGACAGTCGACCAAATGTATTCATAAAATACGGATGAATGTGGATATAGGCCTAATATGCATATGTATGTAACACAATCATATGAATGATCTCTATTATGTGTGTTGATATGTATTTACAGTGAGTGAGTGTCCACAAAAGTCAGTCAGAAAAGTAGCCTAGGCTTATACAGTGTAGAAGGAAATAGAACATTAGCCAGAAAGTACACACATGTCTAATGTTTGAATAAAATATCTTGATATGGTCAATTCTAAAGCCAGAAAGTCAATGTAGGCACATTATGATTATGGTTAGAACATCTGTTTGAGACTTATTTCATGAACCATCTTTCCTAACATTGTTTTTTCCCCTCTCCGCCTATCAATTTGCCTTAATGTGACATGAAGTTAACCAGGTTGTGGGGATAAATCAATGTATGGCAAGGCCAGTCACAAGCTCCTCAATTGCATTAGCTAGGAAAATGGAAAAGACAGCGGCCTCAATAATACAGGAAACATATCTGATTTAGCTGTTGGATTTTCTCTGTCTACCACATATCAGATACACATGGTTAGTTGTATCCAAGGAGCCACATATCAGAAACACACATGTGGTAATTGTCTGGACTAGTCTGATGTTAGAGAAATATGTAGCTCTAACCAATGCATGAAGAATCATCTTTACTGTCAATAGAATCTATGTGTCTCATAATGACCATGAAGAAATCAAGGAAGGACCCCTTTCTTCTCTTCAAGTGAGGTCTCATGCGAGAGTGAAACTGTCCAATATGACAACCCCTCTCATTCCACATATTCTGCACTACTACTATATTGAATTGAAGGCGGAATTTATTAAAGTATTGTAATTATCCCGACACCAGACTTATACATCTTCCAAATAGGCTCTGTGAAGGCAAGGGCCCAACTCAACTTCTATGCATTGCTTAGATGCAAAGTATTTTGCAGTTAAAGGGACATATTCATTTTATTTTGCACACTTGGATCCAAAAAACATTCTTTTATCAGAGCCCAACCACAAAACCATTGAAAGCCCTTGATCGAAATCTGTTGGCACAGAACAAGAGTATGGGATTTCAGCCAATACAAGTGTACTGAAAGAGAAATTAAACTTGGGGACCTAAAGCAGAAGCAAGGCCGCTTTTCTATCGAATACAGAAGGCCTAGATTCTGATTCTGCTCAATGTTAACACAGTTTCTCAGCAACAACAGACCTAAACTGGTTTTCTGTTCATTGGGGTGTGCACTCCAGTAAACAATCTGTTTTAGGAGCCCCTTTGATGCTATCGGTATGGCTGCTATACAGTAGCAGGTGCGTGGGGGCATTAAGTCAACATAGGGCAATGGCCAGAAAAATCTGAACTGTACCTAATGACTCTGACCTGCCCTCTGCTAAGGAGGAGAAAGAGTTTTCTTTTCTTGTAAAGTGCACTGGAATGCATTGCTATTATATGTTGTATTTTGTATCATTTAGATAAACTATATTTAATGATGTTATCTTCTATCCAATCTGTGAATTGTAATAAAGACCGAATTTCAGTTGACATGGGTTTGTTTTTGTTTTTGTTTCAAGTAATTTTCTCTGGTCAATTCAATGCAAATCTGAGTAATCTCGCCGAGGGCTATATGTGGATTATTCTGCTCTTGTGGATGGTGGGCTACGCTACTTGTCTGCTACCAAATCACATGTACAAGGGTCACATTCCTTACATACTTCATCAATGGACCATTTGACTGCAAAATTCCATTGATTTTTTGACACCATAGGCTTTGGTGCTCCGTAGGATGCAAGAGAGTAGGCCTATGTGTAGTTATGACATTGGCCTAGATTCAATTCGAGTGCCCCTTTTATGCTATGTAACTTTGAAAGGCAATGTCCGCATTCACGCTAAACGCTGCATAAACTATGTCGGCTCAATCGGAAAATTACCTTTAAATGTCCATTGCGCTATATCCGGTCTTTTCGTGGGTCGGATTGAATGAATCTAGGCCATAATCTTTTGTGATAATATTGTAGGGTAGGCTATTTGATATTTTCATTTAGCAGCATACAGTCAGGACACTTCAGAAAAACAGGATGTATAGAATACAGCATTAATTTTCAAACGTGATCATCCATACAATATAAAGCGCTTTGAGCACATGTAAAAGCACTACATAAATCCAGTCCATTATTATGGGGTTCAAACACCCCCAAATTTGGATGGGGGCATGCAATATTCATTTGTTGTTGTTTATGATCAGAAAAAAATTACTGCATCCAAATGAATGCATCCATCAACAGGGATTTAATTTATATTGTACATTATTGGATCAGCCTACACCATATTCAATAAACCTCACATTCAGAATGATCAAATCGGTGCTTTAGTTGATCAGTTAATTTGCAAAGTGTTTTACTATTTTACTCGAACCTCTCCTTTTACTTTGCTCCAGCTGTAGCTAACTTCACAAAGTACATAAATCATTAATTGATGATAAACTTCAAAAATCATAAATCATTGTCACTGCTACAAATTTATATTTGAGCCTTGTCTTACTATAACCAATCAGCAGGCATTTCCTCTTACAGCTGGGCAAATCATCGCCGTCCACGAGGTTGAGTTTGGGGGCGGAGACCATTCATTGTGATGGACGTGTTGCACAAGCAATCAAATAACTATAATTGCCGGAAAATATCAAAATGTTAAAGTCAGCAACCAATCAGCAAGTGGGGAAGGTGGCGCTACTAATCCAGTGTGCATGCCCCAAAGTCACACGTGATCCGGCTGTAGTTCAAAGTGGTCACATCGGAATCAGGAGGTAAGTAATGACGAACAAATGTCACTTTTTACAAACATACATCGTTAAACTATAATTTCAGTTTAAATTGACATAGCATGTTCAGCTGCATGCATACAGGCCAGTATCGTTTAATTGCAATACATTTATCTTACTGAATAAGATCAAGAACCCATGCGTGGTCTTAGCATGGACTGGCTAGCTGACGGCCAGCTAGCAAGGCTAGCTAACTTGGTTTGCAATTAAGATAACAAATTAACGTAATTGTTCCGTATATTGTCATATAACACTGTCAGTTGCACACTTAGCTCGTGTGTCCATTTTGCCGACGGTTTCGCAGTGTGAGACATGTTGGAAGTGTTTGTCATTTAGGTAACGTTAGCTAAATAGGCTACATGGGATGGGACGTTGAGGCATCGAACGTGGATAGCAAGCAATACCAGCCTCGAGTTAAAGCAAGGACATTGACATATTGCCTTGCTGTGAAAATATCGGAACGTTTTTGTATCAAACATTACGTAGGTATATTATAGTTGACTAACATTAGAAAGAAATCGGTAAGAAATGTGGTGATGCAGCAATGTGTGCCATTGTGCGAAACAAATCTATTGTGATTAATTTGCCATTGCTATTTAAATCTAGTTCACAAGTGAACGAATGGACTCGTGATAAGCATTCTGCCCTAATTATGTAACTATGTTTCTTTTCGTTTGGTCATTGTAATCGCTTTTCCTGTTTTGGATATAGTGGGTGACATTAGCATACTCACTTCAAAAGGGGGTTATCAAGATGAGTAGCTAGCTACAGATACATTTCTTATATCTGAAAGAATTTTCCGTAGGCGCTACATGAAGCCTGCTTGTAGGAATTGCTACATGTTTTATAGGAAAACCTTGTTACCCCTGTTCTACCATGGGAACGGGTGTTACTGGAGAAGCACGTAGAAGTCTGACCAGTTTTACAAACCCTGTTCCGCCACTGAAAGAAACCGGAAAATGCAACAGCTAGATAGAGGTCATACAGCGCCCTCTTGGAAATGTGTTTTTTTTACATTTTGCTTACCCGAATAAGGGAATTGGTCAGGAGTCTTCGTATTGGTTTGACTTCCTGAGTTGTGCGTTGTTCTTGTGGCTGGCGACGAAAATATCCCTACCGCAACATAGCCAGCTTCACCCCCCCAAAAAACATTTCCCTGCCAACAAAGGCGTAAGTATAATCTCTATGAACTCTACTTAACAGACGTAAAGTGAAATGTTTCCCTCGCTATCAAATAAATGTCTGAATTCAACTTTTGTCCGAACCACACCATATTCCTGCTGTGCGTGGTTCAAATGGCAGCCCGCTGTCTAACTGCAGGAATATGGTACAGTTCGGACAAAAATTGGATTCAGACGCTTCTCTGATAGCGAGGGACACTACACATATCTGGTAAATCGAGTTCCTAGAGATTATCCATATGCCTTTATTGACAGGAAACTTTTTTGGGGGGTGAAGCCGGGTATATTGTGGTAGCGTTTTTTTCCGTTGCCACTCACAGAACGATGCAAAACTCAGGAAGTCCAACCAATACAGACCCCGATGTTGTGTCCCAAAGCTAGAATTGGTGTGTGTCTTATTGAATGGTTGACACATTTCTAGCTAGCTACCGTGAGAAATGTAATTCATCTTCTAGGGATGAATGTAAATTATGAATTTCGCTGAATGTGCGTAGGAAGTTGTACATTCATTCTTTACCCTGGTTAAATAATAACTTCTCAGTTCTCTGGTGGGTAGTATTTATGGGCACACAAAGAGCTGTTAGATTTTAAGATTAGACATTAACAAGGTAATTGCAGTTAAAATCCACTCTCTTGTTGACCTAATCTAGTAACTAACATTGAATGGTACAATAGACTGATACACATGCTTCAAAATATAATATTAGCTTTTATTTGGTGGTCTTACATCTTCCATTCTCTTTTTGAGATGGTCAAGGCACGACAAGGCACATGGGGGTCCTTATCCTATCTGCTTAAACCCATGACACACCCCTACTCAGATCCCTACTGTATGACCTAGACTGGGCTTCATAGCACAGAGTAGGCTTTCCAGTATCGGATGCTGCATGTTTCTTATCCATGAGGGGACACACTGTGAAAGCACTGTTTGACATCTTGCGCAAGATGTCTCCTACTTCGACGGTATACACTGAGTAAACCATATGACCTCAGCATTAGAAGACGGCACTGTTTTCCCCAAATACAGAGTGACCTGGATGGAATGAATTCAGAAGACTGGCAGGCAGATAATACTCTTTGCTGTGTTGCTTGAGCGCTGATTGATTAGTCTACAGTCCCCTCCCCCTCCTTGTATTTGCTCTGTCCCTCACTAGGACATGTGACCGCTGAGGCATGATGTGAATGGGGGAAGGGGCTCCACTTGGCAGCACAGCCAGGGGCTCCCCTGTCTCCCCTCCTGTGTGTGGTGTTTTGTTTGCCCCCATGATGTTTTCAGCCTGTGATGAGAAAGTTACATTTGGCACTACTCTCACGTTTATCCTTCCGGCCCACCCACCCCTGGCCCACAAAACGCATCTGCCCTAGCCCGCCAGGCAGCAGGCACCCTTCAAGCTCCTGTGTCCCCCAAAACAGAGAGACTGTGGGTAGGGCTGGTAATATATCAAATTAATTCAAATTAATGTTTTTGCGTGATATTCCAAATGCCTGTATCACAAGAATCAAGGTTTTGTTATTTTTGAGTGTTTGTCTGCTTGTTCTCATGTTGTATTTTTGGCCTCGTCTCTTTCGCTGCTGTGTGCGCCTTCCCATTTACACCAGAGATCTGTATATAATGAAGATGAGATGCACGTCTCCGCCCTAACAATGTGAGTCGTTGTCCCGAAGTCGGGAAGGCAGGCTTTATGGTTTACCCACACACCAAGCCCCTCCCCCTACCTCTCATGCCAACAAAGTTGAGAAATCACATCTTCTCTCTGCTATTAGAGGTTTGGTCCAACAGAATCGGTCATATGGACACAAACACATTGAGACATTATTCTACTGTAATAGAGAAGTTAACTTTTCTGACGATACCCTTTTTGTGTCTCAACTACTCAAATTGTGCTCAGAGCAGACACTACTAAAACAAGAGTATCAATGGACATTGATTCTGGAAAATCTATTCTCAGTTTGTAGCTCGCGGCATTAGGGTACCACGTACCGCTAGCAGCATTTTAGCCAAAGACTGTTATACTACCTGTCTAGTCTGTGTTTTATAAATGTGCAATTAGTATAAAACACAGTCATATAAGGAATTGGCAACTCGTTCTCATTCTGAGAAATAAGGTACACTGCATGACCAAAAGTATGTGGACACATGCTCGTCAAACATCTCATTCCAAAATCATGGACATTAATATGGAGTTAGTCCCCCCCTTTGCTGCTATAACAGCCTCCACTCTTCTGGGAAGGCTTTCCACTAGATGTTGGAACATTGCTGTGAGGACTTGCTTCCATTCAGCCACAAGCGGGCACTGATGTTGGGTGATTAGGCCTGGCTCACAGTGGCCGTTCCAATTCATCCCAAAGGTGTTCAATGGGATTGAGACCAGGGCTCTGTGCAGGCCAGTCAAGTTCTTCCATACCTATCTTGACAAACCATTTCTCTATGGACCTCGCTTTGTGCACGGGGGCATTGTCATGCTGAAACAGGAAAGGGCCTTCCCCAAAATGTTGGAAGCATAGAATTGCCTATTTGTATGCTGTAGTGTTAAGATTTCCCTTCACTGGAACTAAGGGGCCTAGGCCGAACCATGAAAAACAGCTCCAGACCATTATTCCTCCTCCACCAAACTTTACAGTTGGCACTATAGTAGCGTTATCCTGGCATCCGCCAAACCCAGATTTGTCCGCCTGCCAGATGGTGAAGCGTGATTCATCACTCCAGAGAACACATTTCCACTGCTCCAGAGTCCAATGTTGGTGAGGTTTACACCACTCCAGCCGACGCTTGGCATTGTGCATGGTGATCTTAGGCTTGTATGTTGCTGCTTGGCCATGGAAACCCATTTCTTGAAGCTCCCGACGAACAGTTCATGTGCTGACGTTGCTTCCAGAGGCAGTTTGGAACTCGGTAGTGAGTGTTGCAATCGAGGACAGACCATTTTTACGTGGTTCTGTGAGCTTGTGTGGCCTACCACTTCGCGGCTGAGCCGTTGTTGCTCCTAGACCTTTCCACTTCACAATAACAGCACTTACAGTTGACCGGGGCAGCTCTAGCAGGGCAGAAATTTGACAAACTGACTTGTTGGAAAGGTGGCATCCTATGACGGTGCCATGTTGAAAGTCACTGAGCTCTTCAGTAAGGCCATTCTACTGCCAATGTTTGTCTATGGAGATTGCATGGCTGTGTGCTCGATTTTATTCACCTGTCAGCAACAGGTGTGGCTAAAATAGAAAAATCCACAAATTTGAAGGGGTGTCCACATACTTTTCTGTATATAAGTCTAGGCCACTTCATTTCAACATCTAAACAAAGTGGCCAGGCTAACATGCTTTTCAAACAGTTTGAAACAGACAGAAGGGTGTGTTCATAACAATGCAACTGTTCAACCTTGTTAGCTAGCAAATAGATCCAAGTTGGCTAAACTGGAAATATAAAGATTAGCTGGCTAATCACTATCACGTGGGCTTTTCGAGATTGTTGATTAGACCTGTGTTAATTTTCTATAGCCTAATGCCTGCTATGAGAAGTTAGTGATTATTAGTGAATGTGCATTATGCATGGTTCTAGTTAAATTTGTAACAAAAAGGGGTATTTTCATAGACTTGCAAGCCAGATCAGTTTTTAATGCCAAAAAAAGCAGGTTAAACTATTTTGATAAAATAATTACATTATTATTGGGTCTTATGGTTGTGGAAGGCTTATATTTAGCCTAGGTATAACTTCACAAGCCTATGATTTTTAGGCCATATCTTCCAGGCCTAACTGTGGGCCTAGCGAGTCAACTATGACCCCTTTGCCTCACCAACCCCCAAAAGTCCTTTATCTTAACCCCTCACTTGGTCATCAAGAAGTTACATGCATAGTGCTTTGGTGGTGAGCTTCCCTCTGGTTATCCCCTCTCTGTTGGCAGCTTGACTTGTTGCAGGGGAAACACTCTAGTCACAGACGCATGGCAGAGTCCTCTATTGGAGAACACACCAGCTGTCGCCTAGACACCGCCAGGACTATCACCGGGCCTGAAGGTGTCCCTCTTGGCAAGCGAAAGCGAAGTGGTAACAGTGCGTCTTCTATGTATGAAAAGCTGTGAAGGGAAAGTTTTAGATTCATTTCTCCTCAGGCACTGCGTGGTCATCACTAGTTACCACAGCCACAAATTCATAATTATGCCTAAACCTGCCTATTTCTACAATTTTTGTTTTGTTTTCATGTGTTTTTACGATATAGGCAATTTTAAACTTTGTGGCTATGGTAACTAGTGACAACCGCACTGCGTGGCAGTTTCCTGGCTACCCAAACTCCTTGCTCCACACTAGGGCCGAAATATCTGATTAAATCGAATATCGTTATATTTGACATTGACGATATATCGTGAAGTGCAAGACGATATATGATGTGCAAGTATGAAAATGTATGCACTCACTAACTGTAAGTCGCTCTGGATAAGAGCGTCTGCTAAATGACTAAAATGTAATGTAAATGTAAGTCTATACTCTATTTGAAATTTACAAATAACTGCAGTTATCAGATAGGCTCTATCAACATGTTGAAAATGAATTAACTAAGCCTTCTTTTTTCACCACATGAAGATCATTTAATGAGAATGCGACTATAATATTGTAAATAAGCACAAAAATGGCACTGTCTGGAAACATTTAGTAATTAACGGCGCAAAATGATAATATCGGGTATGGCGATATTGGGAGCAGCATATCGTAGAAGAGGTCTCCCCAAATATCGCCCAACCCTACGCCCGCCAACGGTTTCTTCTCCGCAATGAGTCAGGATTTGAGTACCTCACGACGATTTTTAGAACACAAACACATTCTAATCATTCTGATTGGTCCCAGAAACTGATGGGTTGGGCCACAGCCAGAACACATGTGGGTAAAGCAGTGTTTTGAAAATTCGCCATGATACTCTGATTGGTTAGAAATGATCCAATATCTGACTTTTTGTACAACACCCCTCATTTTGACGTCACCTCAAACCATTGCAGTCTTATGTGGTCACCATGTGAAGTTAGTCTCGTGTATTGTCAATGTGCTCTAAATGTAGCCTAGATATTAATGCATAGCTGTTTCACAGGCTGTTCACACACACAGGTTGTGTTTGCAGCTCCCCCGATTTATCCTCTCAGGACTCTCCTTAAGGGATATGGTTCTAGAGGTGACATGTCCCTTGGAGGATAGCGCCCTGGTTACCAGTCTGGACAGATGGGAGTTGGCTGGTGGGATGGGTGTGTATCTCTCTCACGCCCACCTTAAATGCTTTCTGTCCAGCTACTCCAGTGACCACGGTCCCTTAGGGCTCAGACACACCAATAGCCGTTTGCTAGCCAAGAGTACTTAGCACCTCTGAACGTAATTTGCAAACTGGGTGCCCACTGATTTTACATGTATAATTGGGTGAAAAATGTTGGCAGTCAAGTCTACAGCGGGTGGTCCTGAAAAAAGGGTGCACTGAACGATCGTCTTATGAACGCTAGATCCACATTCGGTGCAATGTGTGCGAGCCTTTAGGATGCCCCTATGACCTGCAGAACAAGCTCAATACAGATACTAAATTGTAATTGTGATGAGAACGGCAGTACTGGAGTATTAATCTTAATACCATGTATGGACAGTAGTGCATTATGGTAATCTTGACCTAATAACCACTTTGCTTAGACTGTCTGGACTAGTTACCACCATTACTCTGCTATGCCATGGTAAGTGCTAGCCGGTGTGGCTACGGATGCTAATACCACATGGGGTTAAGCTATGTACATGGTATGTACAGTGTGCGATTGCATGCTAGTGTGTAGATGGTGGTAATCTCACAACAAAAAGACGGTTGGTAACTTTGGTTAGTGTGTTGTTAGACTTTGGTGAGGCCCCTCTGCATTATGACTTGATTTTAGATTATATTATAGTCATAAAACATAGATATCAGTTGACTGTATTGCAGATGGTAAGGTGGACCTAATAGCACTCACATACTCCCTCTCTCCGTGCCCAGCCCCACTTATTTGGCTAATGGTATCAGAACATGCCGAGGGGTGAGAGTAGGGTGGATTTATAAGGGCACAAATTGCAATCTCATTGGCTTTATCTGATTTAGAGAAGACAAAACCCAATCCCAAATCAATCCTTTCCCCCTAGGCGCTAGTGAAGAACTGAGAGGATTGGATAGGTATAAGGGCTCAGACACAGCAATAGAGTACTTAGCACCTCTGAACGCAATTTGCAAACGAGTGCGCACCGATTCTACATGTAGAATTGTGTGAAAGACGTTGGCAGTCTACAGCGGGTGGTCCCTAAAACACAATCCACATTCGGTGCGACGTGTGCTAGCCTTAAGAAACATTGTAGAAACACTGATAGTTAGGCAGAATATTTGCCATATTGCTTAAACACTTGTGCAGTCCACTCCAGTGGATAGGTGGTAGGGCAGGCTAAGGGTTGATTTGGGACTGTGTCGGAGGAACATATATCTGTGTGTACATTCTGTCCTAAATTGTTTGTATTGTGTTGAGTAAATTGCCTGTGAATAATATGGAAGGTAAATATGTGTAGGGCAGGCTATGGATTGATTTGGGGCTGTGTCAAAGGAACATATGTCTGTCTGAACAGTCTTTCCTAAATTGTTTGTATTGTGTTGAGTAAATTGCCTGTGAATAATATGAAAGGTAAATATTTGTAGTGTATAAACTTCATGTGTGTGTTACATGGTGTGCTAGTGTAATCTCATTGGGCCTAATCTCATTAGGGGAAAGGCTGAGGCTGCATATCCCTCAGGCACCCCTCTCGTCGCTATGGAAATGGGTGGCTCTGGGTAACGGCATGGCGACCGTATGCCTGGAAACGGTCAGAGGGTGTGTGCATTCTGTAGGCATGGAAAGGACAACACTTTTTGAAATTTAGGAGGGAGTATTATTAATGGCCATTCTGGTTCCAGGAACTTTCAATTCTAGTGCTTATAAGACCAGGGTTGTGGGTTTGATTCCTGCATGGACCACCAATTCTGGTAGGCTTTTATGTTCTAATAGGATAAAAAGCTGTAATTTGGCCACCTGCTCTGGAAGTATCCCTTTTTTCCAGCTCAACGATATGCTAACTTGCATTGT
The DNA here is from genome assembly GCF_020615455.1 of Coregonus clupeaformis. Classification (NCBI taxonomy): domain Eukaryota; kingdom Metazoa; phylum Chordata; class Actinopteri; order Salmoniformes; family Salmonidae; genus Coregonus; species Coregonus clupeaformis. The sequence goes on along the minus strand of NC_059194.1, from coordinate 9,877,354 downwards.
CACTCGCCCACATATTTCTGGTGTCTCATCTAGCCCAGTCTCTCTCTCTCGCACATATTCTCCCTCCCGTTTCCTTCCTTTTCTTATCTCGTTTAACCACTAATTTACTCTTTATTAAATGGCTGCATTTTCTCAGCTGTCATTTTCCTTTTTCCATCACATCCCTTCCTCCATCTTTCATGCCCTACCCATAGCTTCCACCATTTGAAATCAGCCTCAACGTTTAGACATTTTGATGTGAAAGGAATGGATGGGTGTAACTAAGTAATAATACTGTAGCTCCGCTGCTCCTCCCTAGCCCTCGGGGTAAGGTGGCTAGGAATCTGTATGCAACAGCTGAAATGGCTAAAGAAGGAATTCAGTAGGAATCAGTGTTTCCCCCATATGCATTATCAGTATGTCAAAATAATGTATATTTCTTCCAAGACAGGCTTTGAAGTGGATAGTGTGTGGCAGGGGTATTCAACTCTTACCCTACAAGGTCTGGAGCCTGCTGGTTTTCTGTTCTACTTGATGATTAATTGCACCCACCTGGTGTCCCAGGTCTAAATCAGTCCCCGATGAGGTGAACAATGAAAAAATGCAGTGGAACTGACTTGGAGGTCCAGAGTTGAGTTTGAGGGGTCTAGGGGAACCGCTAGCATGGCATTGCGCTAACGCTAGTATCAATGCACCCCCGCTACCCTTGCCGCCACTTCTGAAAAAAATCCTAGGGGAAACATTAGGAATCTGAATATAGACGCAGACTGGAAGTGGGGATCTGTTAATTAGCCAAAGCAATTGGTAGGCTCGCGTCAGCGAGACACTACTGTTATCTGCCATACTTCTTATTATTAAAGCACTTTTGGACAGCTGAAGCAAACGTGCACACATTTTTTCCTAGTTTATGAATTGATCTCTCCTCTCCCCTAGACAATGGAGCTGAATGTGAGGTGTGTTCTGCTGCTGGCCTTGGGCCTGTGCTCCACGCTGCTAATGACCACAGTGGCCGCCCACCAGGAGGAGGAGGAGCCTATCATGGAGATGGCGGGAGACGTGGAGGACGAGCTGGAGGACCTGGGCCTTGGGGAGGAGCTTCTGGACGGGGAGGTGGAGCCAGAGGAGGCAGACACACCAACGGGACCACCTCCAGCCCCTAAAGTAAGTATCCAATCCTATTGACCTAGATCAGTGTGTATACAGTTAGGGTTTTAGTGGTTAAAATGCCAGTAGTGGTTAGAAAGCGTGGCTCCTCTCTTTCCCTCCAGCATACCCAGATTGTGACAGTCAAGGAGAAGAGGTTAGGCCTACATGGCTGCTCACGGTTCCTCTCAAGGAGAAATGGATAATCATTTAGTTTACTGCATGGATATACTCTGCATCGCCTCAAAGGGAGTGCCTCAATTGTACATAGATACAAACCAACCGACCCATTTTCACTAGTAAAAATGTCCATTGTGAATGGTCTGTAGAGCGAGTGGGAGTTTTCAGCTCATTTCAAGGAATTAATGTGATTCACACCACCACAAATGATAGTGAGAAAAAGCCTGTGCTATGACTGCTTAGTGGCCTTGTTTTCTCCACTAGTTAGTGTCTACCATGAATTATGTCATATTTCTACACAGGACATAAAATACACTTTTTGGTCCTCCAGCCACTGTGGCAGGAAGGTTTTAAAATCTACCAGCCAATCAGATTTTTTACCAGACAAAATCATTTCCCCCCTGCTAAAATTACTATTATTATTTTTTGTGACGTGAGTCTTTTAACCAAAATATCACAGATGAGACAAAATGTTCACCTGCCCCTTTAAGGGTGGGTGGTTACCGTGGTAGCGTGACTCCAGTCATGTTTGTGCCTGTGAGATTGAGTCTGACTACTAGAAGCGTTGTCTTCTCTTCCCTAGCAGTTGAAGCTCAAACATAGAAAAACAACCTAGCTTGTGAACAAAACTATGTAAATAGCCAAGAAACACAAAGACAGTCTCATTTCAGTAGACTTTCGTTTCAAGTAAATTAGACCAACTTTTGCCTGTGCACAGAGCTTATAACAATGAATCTTTCACTCAGCTCTTCACGTGCGCACAGCCCCCAGCCAGGCTGTGTTGCAGTGCAAGGTGGAATAGGCTATATAGGATTCATAGTTATTTGACTTTGTGCTATTCATTTACCAGCTAACAAAATAGCAGAAATACTTTGAAAACAGCTTCTGCAGAATTTGACTATAAATGTGATCATACTTGATTATTTTTATTCACACATGCGAGTGAAATGCTCGCACTGTGGAGCCCAGCCAATGTGGCTGGTGAAATGGACATCTTACCCGCCAATGCCAAAATCTACTCGCATTTGGCAGGTGGCGGGTGTTCATTTTAGGCCCTGTTTCTACATAAAGGATATGGCTAACGCCAGAGTGATGAGATGTTTCCAGCGGTGAATATCTCTGACTAGCCTAACTTCAGTGGAGGTATTTAAAAGAAACTCTGAGGTGATACATTGACTAGCAATGTGACTTGAAAGTTTGCTATCTGACCGACCTATGTCCTCCCATTGCTCTTGCATAGGACACACACGCGCGTAACGGATTGGCACACAAAACACCTGCTAACTGGAGCCAAGCAGTGGAAGAGGTGACCCACTGACCCCTCTCTGCTCTCCTCTCTAGGTGATCTACAAAGCTCCCGAGCCCATGGGGGAACACTTCTTCGCCGAGTCCTTTGACAGGGGGACCCTAGACAGGTGAGCACTCGTTAAAATTAGAAACAGTGCTGTTAAACGCAGGTATTATTATTATTATATAGTCATTTGTAATGAAAATTACATGTACATCAAGGAAAATATATTCATATACAGTGGGGGAAAAAGTATTTAGTCAGCCACCAATTGTGCAAGTTCTCCCACTTAAAAAGATGAGAGGCCTGTAATTCTCATCATAGGTACACGTCAACTATGACAGACAAAATGAGAAAAAAAATCCAGAAAATCACATTGTAGGATTTTTAATGAATTTATTTGCAAATTATGGTGGAAAATAAGTATTTGGTCAATAACAAAAGTTTCTCAATACTTTGTTATATACCCTTTGTTGGCAATGACACAGGTCAAACGTTTTCTGTAAGTCTTCACAAGGTTTTCACACACTGTTGCTGGTATTTTGGCCCATTCCTCCATGCAGATCTCCTCTAGAGCAGTGATGTTTTGGGGCTGTTGCTGGGCAACACGGACTTTCAACTCCCTCCAAAGATTTTCTATAGGGGTTGAGATCTGGAGACTGGCTAGGCCACTCCAGGACCTTGAAATGCTTCTTACGAAGCCACTCCTTCGTTGCCCGGGCGGTGTGTTTGGGATCATTGTCATGCTGAAAGACCCAGCCACGTTTCATCTTCAATGCCCTTGCTGATGGAAGGAGGTTTTCACTCAAAATCTCACGATACATGGCCCCATTCATTCTTTCCTTTACACGGATCAGTCGTCCTGGTACCTTTGCAGAAAAACAGCCACAAAGCATGATGTTTCCACCCCCCATGCTTCACAGTAGGTATGGTGTTCTTTGGATGCAACTCAGCATTCTTTGTCCTCCAAACACGATGAGTTGAGTTTTTACCAAAAAAGTTCTATTTTGGTTTCATCTGACCATATGACATTCTCCCAATCCTCTTCTGGATCATCCAAATGCACTCTAGCAAACTTCAGACGGGCCTGGACATGTACTGGCTTAAGCAGGGGGACACGTCTGGCACTGCAGGATTTGAGTCCCTGGCGGCGTAGTGTGTTACTGATGGTAGGCTTTGTTACTTTAGTCCCAGCTCTCTGCAGGTCATTCACTAGGTCCCCCTGTGTTGTTCTGGGATTTTTGCTCACCGTTCTTGTGATCATTTTGACCCCACGGGGTGAGATCTTGCGTGGAGCCCCAGATCGAGGGAGATTATCAGTGGTCTTGTATGTCTTCCATTTCCTAATAATTGCTCCCACAGTTGATTTCTTCAAACCAAGCTGCTTACCTATTGCAGATTCAGTCTTCCCAGCCTGGTGCAGGTCTACAATTTTGTTTCTGGTGTCCTTTGACAGCTCTTTGGTCTTGGCCATAGTGGAGTTTGGAGTGTGACTGTTTGAGGTTGTGGACAGGTGTCTTTTATACTGATAACAAGTTCAAACAGGTGCCATTAATACAGGTAACGAGTGGAGGACAGAGGAGCCTCTTAAAGAAGAAGTTACAGGTCTGTGAGAGCCAGAAATCTTGCTTGTTTGTAGGTGACCAAGTACTTATTTTCCACCATAATTTGCAAATAAATTCATTAAAAATCCTACAATGTGATTTTCTGGATTTTTTTTCCTCAATTTGTCTGTCATAGTTGACGTGTACCTATGATGGAAATTACAGGCCTCTCTCATCTTTTTAAGTGGGAGAACTTGCACAATTGGTGGCTGACTAAATACTTTTTTCCCCCCACTGTATGCTGCCCTGAAACAACATGGGTGTATGCATCGCAGTGCTAGCTGTGCCACTAGAGATCCTGGTTCGAATCCAGGCTCTGTCGTAGCCGGCCGCGACCGGGAGACCCATGGGGCGGCGCACAATTGGCCCAGCGTCGTCCAGGGTAGGGGAGGGATTTGGCCGGCAGGGGATGTAGCTCAGTTGGTAGAGCATGGCGTTTGCAACGCCAGGGTTGTGGGTTCGATAAAATAATGTATGCACTAACTGTAAGTCGCTCTGGATAAGAGCGTCTGCTAAATGACTAAAATGTAAATGTTATAAACTGCATTTTGTCTATTCTCTTCATGTGCCATACTGTGCTGTGTGAGTGCTCACTATAGGACCAGCTGCAATTTGACTTTCTCTAAGGATAAATACGAACCTAAGGATAAATAAATATTCCCCCGGGGTCTGTCCCTATGGTGTCCTGGTGCTACCATGTTTACTTGACTGAAGTCAATTTGCTTCTCCTGTTTGTTTCAGCTGGGTCCTGTCAAAGGCCAAGAAGGAGGATATTGATGAGGATATCGCCAAGTATGATGGTAGGCACTAAGACAGGTCCTCTCTGACCAGGGTCTTAAACTAACTTTTTAGTCTAGTTGCCGCTGGCAGCCACATTAATTAATTAATTACACCAAAAAACTCAAAACTGCTGTTTTTTTGTGATTGAGCATGCTTTGTAATGTTTCTAAATCAAGGAATGTATTACTAGTAAGCTGGAATGTGATATATTTAATATGTTGTGAACTGAGTCTTTTAACCAAAATATCAGACAAGAGAGACATTTTCAGCTGCCCCTTTAAGGTTACTGTGGTAACGGGCCCACTGGAGTCATCAGGTGTGCCTGTGAGAATCTGACTAGTAGAGACCGATGTCTCCTCTTCACTAGCAGTGGAAGCAAACTCAAACATTGAAAACAACCTAATTTGTGAACAAAACAATGTTAAATATCCAAGAAACACAAGGATAAATTCTTACTTTAGTAGTTAGACCAAGTTTTATGCCTGCGTGGATTGCTTCTAAAAGCTTTTAGCACTTCACTCACAGTGCGAACAGCCCCCCAGCCAGGTGGTATAGCTATAACGTTAGGATTCTCATTTCTTTGTGCATTACCAGATATGAAACAAAACAGCGGAAATACTTTGAAAACAGCTACTGCAGCATTTATTTAGCTATAAATCACAACTCCCACGTGCCTGTACTTAACTTATGACTATTTTTATACAAAATGCTCGCACTGTAGAGCCCCAAGTGTGACCACCCGCCAACATGGCTGGTGAATTAGATATTCTTACACGGCAATGCTAAAATATACCTGCATTTGGTGGGTGTTCATTTTAGGCCCGTCTCTGACACATTGTATTAAGTAGGGCACAACATAGCAAATCATTTTGCAAACGGAAAACTAAAATTAGTGTTTGGAGCCTAATGAATACAACCTAGGTTTGGCTCCATTCAGGCAGTTATCAAGTGAGTACACTCACGTATTTTAACTCCGTCTTGCAGGTAAATGGGAGGTGGAGGACATGAAGGACAGCAAGCTGCCCGGAGACAAGGGCCTGGTCCTCAAGTCCCGTGCTAAGCACCACGCCATCTCAGCCCAGCTCCTCAGGCCCTTCATCTTTGACACCAAACCCCTCATCGTCCAGTATGAGGTCAACTTCCAGCAGGGGATCGACTGTGGTGGTGCCTACGTCAAACTGCTCTCCCAGACCCCACACCTCAACCTGGTAAGGCACACACCTGCACCAAATATTTTTATAACTAACCCTAGCTAGACCACAGCCTGTCGTTTCCAATGGGAACAAGTTAGTCATAGTGGGTAGAACAAGCAAGGAGGGGGACAAAGCCAAGCACGAGCTAGCGAGATCTTATTGGCGTGTTCTAGCATGTATTTGCATATTTTCGTTAGGGAACACCTACTTTGTGAAGTGCCTGTGCAATAACCCTTCACCCTTGGACTCTTTCGAAAAACCAATATAAAAAAATAATGTTCGATACATTCTAGTTTTGGAAACAGGAAACTGTATTGAGATCAAATGTTTTGTTGATGAGAAAATTTGCTGAATATCGGCCAAACTCCATCTTCTCCCACTGCCGGCCACTGGGCTTCCTCTCACCCCCATATTTGGTAGTGAGTGGAAACGGCAAGCGGATGCTTCACATTTATACATCCGGTGAAATATCTGGCTCATTGTTCTATCTGTGCCTGCACCATGTAATCTAAGACGCTCTCGGAAAACACAAAATAAATCGACAAAATGGCATAACCTCTCAAAAGTGCTCTGTTTATGTATCAAATGTACCCATGTAGATGCCCTGGAAATCCAGTAGCCAGTTACACATTCCATAATGTTCTAGTACAGAGCCACAGTAAATGTATATTTGTCCTTCCCACCAGGATGAGTTTGTTGACAAGACTCCCTACACCATCATGTTCGGACCAGACAAGTGTGGCGAGGACTACAAGCTGCACTTCATCTTCCGCCACAGGAACCCAAAGACTGGCGAGTATGAGGAGAAGCACGCCAAGAAACCCGACGCAGACCTGCGCACCTACTACACCGACAAGAAGACCCACCTTTACACACTGGGTATGACATTTCAACATGTTCTCAGGCACCAGTTATGTATCCCTGCTGTTGTAACTGGTGCAATGTCACATAACGATCACATAGAACGTAGAACACATGATCATATGCCAGTTAGATTAGGGAAGTGTGTTAGCTCTTCTTGTTACGTTTCTACTTATTCCTCTAACCATCTCTCTCCTGCCCCCTAGTGTTGAACCCAGACAACAGCTTTGAGGTGCTTGTAGACCAGACGGTTGTGAACAGTGGTAACCTGCTGACAGATGTGACCCCACCCATCAACCCTGCCGCCGAGATCGAGGACCCCGATGACCACAAGCCAGAGGACTGGGACGAGAGGCCCAAGATCCAGGACCCTGATGCTGTCAAACCTGAGGACTGGTAAGGGCCTGTGGGTGTGTTTGGGTGGGCACATGAGTGTTTGTGTGGGTGTGTGAGAGAGAGGCTATTTCAACAGGTTAGCTTACATGTTTTAAGTTACACAGCGTGTGCATACATATTTCAAATGTAGTTGGGGTTGTTTTGACATGGGATAGTGTGTGTGTGTGTCTCTCCTGTGGACAGTTTTATGTTTGTGCCAGGTGTGTGTATCTGTGTTTAGTGTGGGGTTCTGTGTTTAGTGTGGGGTTCTGTGTTTAGTGTGGGGTTCTGTGTTTAGTGTGGGGTTCTGTGTTTAGTGCGGGGTTCTGTGTTTAGTGCGGGGTTCTGTGTTTAGTGCGGGGTTCTGTGTTTAGTGCGGGGTTCTGTGTTAGTGCGGGTGTTAGTGCGGGTGTTAGTGCGGGGTTCTGTGTTAGTGTGGGGTTCTGTGTTAGTGTGGGGTTCTGTGTTTAGTGTGGGGTTCTGTGTTTAGTGCAGGGTTCTGTGTTTAGTGCGGGGTTCTGTGTTTAGTGCGGGTGTTAGTGCGGGGTTCTGTGTTAGTGCGGGGTTCTGTGTTAGTGCGGGGTTCTGTGTTAGTGCGGGGTTCTGTGTTTAGTGCGGGGTTCTGTGTTAGTGCGGGGTTCTGTGTTAGTGTGGGGTTCTGTGTTTGTGTGTACCCTCTAACTCCCTCCCCTGTCCCATAGGGATGAGGATGCACCAAAACAGATCCCAGATGAAGATGCAGTGAAGCCAGACGGTTGGCTGGACGATCAGCCAGAGTACACCAGTGACCCCGACGCAGTCAAGCCTGAGGACTGGTAACTACCATACCTTTACACTCTCTTTCAGCTCACCCCCGCTTCCATGCTACTCTCTCAAACTGCTGTCCCTCTCCTCTCTACACCCTCTTCTGCCACTCTTCTCTCTCCCCTTCATCTACCACTCTGCTACCTCCCCTCTGTCTTCTCTCTCCCCTTCATCTACCACTCTGCTACCTCCCCTCTGTCTTCTCTCTCCCCTTCATCTACCTCTCTGCTACCTCCCCTCTGTCTTCTCTCTCCCCTTCATCTACCACTCTGCTACATCCCCTCTGTCTTCTCTCTCCACTCATGGTGTATCCTCATCTGGGTCAGCCCACTTGTGTGTTGGAAGCTAATTGCTAGCGTTTGCGGCAGCAGCTCCTCTTCTCTGTGAAGAGAGTTGGCTTCCTGGTGAGAGGAGCTTTGCCTCAGGACAGCCAGGCCTGGTTTTTGGGCTTTGAAGAGCTCCTTTTTTCACTGTCTTTGATGTCTCACTTCTGTGGCGGAAATTAAATTAGAGCCGGTAGAGAAGAGCTAGAGGAACGGGACACAGTGGATAGAGGGAAAGAGGGAGGATACCAATGTGGAGATACTGGCTAATGACCCCTTTTAGAGGGCCTCTAAATGCAATCTGTCTTGTCTTTGTCTCACTGGGAGCTTATTTTTCTTTCTCTTTTGTTCTTTTGCTTTCTCACACACACAGTAACTTGCAACCGTATATCATTTTGTGCCCTGTATGACTGCGTTTGTCTTACAATGTGCTCTGTGATGTTTTCGTAACTTTCTCTTTTATTTTTCTCCAGGGATGAGGATATGGATGGGGAGTGGGAGGCCCCTCAGGTCCCTAACGCCCTCTGTGAGACCGCCCCCGGCTGTGGCGCCTGGCAACGGCCCATGATTGACAACCCCAACTACAAGGGCAAGTGGAAGGCCCCCATGATCGACAATCCCAACTACCAGGTAACCCTTCACATCTCCCAGCCTACACCAAAGCATCAGCCTCTTTAGGAACCAGTTTTACCCCAGTGAAGTGTGTTGCCTAAATAACATACACACAAGTTGCACTTGCTCTTTCAGAATTTGCCTTCTATTTGTACACTATATCTACAAAAGTATGTGGAAACCCCTTCAAATTAGTGGATTCTGTTATTTCAGCCACACCCGTTGCTGACAGGTGAATAAAATCGAGCACACAGCCATGAAATCTCCATAGACAGACATTGGCAGTAGAATGGCCTTAATGAAGAGCTCAGTGACTTTTAACGTGGCACCGTCATAGGATAACAGCTTTTCAACAAGTCAGTTTGTCAAATTTCTGCCCTGCTAGAGCTGCCCCGGTCAACTGTAAGTGCTGCTATGAAGTGGAAACATGTAGGAGTACCAATGGCTCAGCTGCGAAGTGGTAGACCACACAAGCTCACAGAACGGGACCGCTGAGTGCTGAAGCGCGTAGAGCGTAAAAATCGTCTGTCCTCGGTTGCAACACTCACTACCGAGTTCCAAACTGCCACTGGAAGCAACGTCAGCAGAATAACTGTTCGTCGGGAGCTTCATGAAATGGTTTTCCATGGCCGAGCAGCCGCACACAAGCCTGAGATCACCATGCATAATGCCAAGTGTTGGATGGAGTGGTGTAAAGCTCGCCGCCATTGAACTCTGGCGCAGTGGAAACGCGATCTCTGGAGTGATCAATCACACTTCACCATCTGGCAGTCCGACGGACAAATCTGCATACAAATAGGCAATTCTGTGCTTCCAACTTTGTGGCAACATTTCCTGTTTCAGCATGACAATGCCCCTGTGCACAAAGCGAGTTCCATACAGAAATGGTTTGTCAAGATTGGTGTGGAAGAACTTGACTGGCCGGCACAGAGCCCTGACCTCAACCCCATCGAACACCTTTGGGATGAATTGGAAGTCCGACTGCGAGCCAGACCTAATCACCCAACATCAGTGCCCGACCTCACTAATGCTCTTGTGGCTGAATGGAAGCAAGTCCCCGTAGCAATGTTTCAACATCTAGTGGAAAGCCTTCCCAGAAGAGTGGAGGCTGTTATAGCAGCAAAGGGGGGGACCAACTCCATATTAATGCCCATGATTTGGGAATGAGATGTTCAAAGAGAAGGTGTCCACATACTTTTGGTCATGTAGTGTATGTATTGATGAGAGCTTACTATTTGTATGTATTGATGAGAGCTTACTATTTGTACTTGCACGTATTCTTCTCTTGCATAGTAACTTTGTATTTTCTGTTCTTGTGTGTTAAAAAATGTCCTTCTACCCTTTTTTACTACTGAGCTCTCGTTGCAGACAAATCCCAATGTACGTACTTGTACTTACAAATGGCTCCCATAACCCTAAAATAATTGTATATAAATGTAACTCTCAGAGTACTACTCTCAATGTACCTCCCACTCACTGTCCTGTCTGCACCTCTCGTCCCCCAGGGTGTGTGGAAGCCCAGGAAGATCGCCAACCCGGACTTCTTCGAGGACCTCCATCCCTTCAGGATGACCCCCTTCATCGCCGTGGGCCTGGAGCTGTGGTCCATGTCCAGCGACATCTTCTTTGATAACTTCTTCATCTCCAACGAGCGGCACACGGCCGAGCGCTGGGCCAATGACGGCTGGGGCATGAAGAAAGCTGCTGAGGGAGCCGCTGAGGTGGGTACAACGGCACACGCGTACACACACAGACAGGCCCACACAGACACTCATATACTTACACACCTACACTTGAATGCTCCGTGTGGATCATGAAGCATACTTAATTTGGATCTCTCGTGAAACGTAACTGTTGTTGCAAGCAAAGCATGAAGATGGTGTACGAAGGACCCATGTAGAGGTAGGTTGAGAGGTCGCATAGTAGTTAGGACTGGTGAGTCCTCATGCCTCGTTGATAAAACTTCTCACAAATCTTCACAGAAAATATATAATGAAAGATATGCAGTGTCATCACCTGACATTTCAAGCAGGACCATGAGGTTTCTCTTCTCTCCTAACCACTCTTCTATCCTAACCATAGCACTTTCAACTTCTCATTAGGATGTGAATCCTCCTCAGCAAGATCTTAATTTTCCCAATGGACATTTTGTTTTGCAGCAAGTAGAACTAAGGGACCTATCCTTGTAGCATAGACTTCTGCATAGCTCCTTGGAGAGGTTTCGGAGATATTTGTAGCATTGCTGTTTTTACATGATGCTAGTCTCTAGCCTCTGGGGTTAGCAAGAAAGTAAATCCAGACTAAACTAGAGGTAACATGTTGTCCAACCACAGACCTAGGATCAGGGGCCGTCTGTATGAACTGTCTCAGAGTAGGAGCGCTGATCTAGTATTACCCCCCGTCCATGTAATCTTATTCATTATGATCTAAAAGGCTAAACTGATCCTAGATCAGCACTCCTATGCTGAGACGGATCACCCTAGCCCCAATCCTCTGTAAACGTTAGGAGGTTAGTGGTGACTTCTCTGCCTGTGTTCTTATGGGGACACCAGAGCAGACTCTCCCCATGCCCTTCAGAGGAACGCTGCTGGTTAGCCTGGCTATCTGTTCCGTGTGATGTGGAAAACCCTAGCCTGCCCCGCCCCTAAGTGGAAACAGACATGCACATGGTGCTCTAGGGAGAGAGAGACCAAGCTGAGCAGTAACAGTGGAACAGTCACTGTCACCATGCTCCAGCTACTCCTCTGTATAATGAGTTGGATTTAGTTTAAAAGCTTCCTGAGCTAGCCTACATGACTCTGTTACCCAGTCCTTTTCTTGAGCTAGCCTACATGACTCTGTTACCCAGTCCTTTTCTTGAGCTAGCCTACATGACTCTGTTACCCAGTCCTTTTCTTGAGCTAGCCTACATGACTCTGTTACCCAGTCCTTTTCTTGAGCTAGCCTACATGACTTTGTTACCCAGTCCTTTTCTTGAGCTAGCCTACATGACTCTGTTACCCAGTCCTTTTCTTGAGCTAGCCTACATGACTCTGTTACCCAGTCCCTTTCTTGAGCTAGCCTACATGACTCTGTTACCCAGTCCCTTTCTTGAGCTAGCCTACATGACTCTGTTACCCAGTCCCTTTCTTGAGCTAGCCTACATGACTCTGTTACCCAGTCCCTTTCTTGAGCTAGCCTACATGACTCTGTTACCCAGTCCCTTTCTTGAGCTAGCCTACATGACTCTGTTACCCAGTCCCTTTCTTGAGCTAGCCTACATGACTCTGTTACCCAGTCCCTTTCTTGAGCTAGCCTACATGACTCTGTTACCCAGTCCCTTTCTTGAGCTAGCCTAGCATGACTGTTACCCAGAGGAAGAGTGTAGCCTGAAGTGGCTGGTGCATACTTGCACCGCTAGAGTACACTGTTTCATAGAACCTAACTTAAAGCTGGAGCTGTGGACTATTAAGAAGCAGTGGCCCTGCTTCTCACACAGACACACACACACCTTCCGATGAGGTCGCCTTTAGGTGCTGGTCTCGCTCCGTTGCAGTTGAGGCATCATACACTCGTTGCAGTAGAGTTGTGGTGAGTCCAGGGGGGATGGTGGTGGCTCGTACCCAGTAGAGTTGTGGTGAGTCCAGGGGGGATGGTGGTGGCTCGTACCCAGTAGAGTTGTGGTGAGTCCAGGGGGGATGGTGGTGGCTCGTACCCAAGGATTAGCTCTTAGTTTGGCTGCCTCTCGTCCAAATTCCTGCAGCCAATGGACCAATGCTTCCTTTATTCCTAAAGGTGAATTCCTGGGATGCCTGGCATGTTTGGCTTACTGGCCCTCTCTCTCTACACATCTTGGCCTCTCGCTCTTTCTCGCTCTCTCTTTCTCGCTCTTTCTCTCTCAGCTCTTTCTGTCTCTCAGCTCTTTCTCGCTCTTTCTCTCTCTTTCTCTCTCTCTCTCTTTCTCTCAGCTCTTTCTCTCTCAGCTCTCTCTCTCTCTTTCGCTCAGCTCTTTCTCTCGCTCAGCTCGTTCTCTCTCTCAGCTCTTTCTCTCAGCTCTCTCTCTTTCTCTCAGCTCTTTCTCTCGCTCAGCTCTTTCTCTCGCTCTCTCTCAGCTCTCTCTCAGCTCTTTCTATCGTTCTCTCTCTCAGCTCTCATGTTTGTTTCCCCTCTTTCTTTCCCTCATTCTCTCATTTTTGTGTGCTCTTGCTCTGTTGCTGTTTAGTTTCTCTCTCTCTCTTCCTTGTGCACACACTCCCTCTCTCTTTCTTGCTGTTCTTACACTTGCACACATTCTCTCTTTCTGTCAGAGCAGCACACACACGGCCGTACTAGCTACATGCCCCTCACAGTGAACCGCGGAGCCCAATGAGCATTCCACTGCTTTCACAGCCTCATTGTTTGCTCTATGGATCATTTAGTTTTACACTGGTAGCCATGCCGGGCCAGTTGGCTGCCACTGGTCTTATGGAGCAGCTCGTCTCAGGTCTGCTATTGTAGTATGGATGGGTTTGGATGCACACCCTCCCATGAACTGTCATTGTTACGAAACTGTCTCCCATAGTATGCAAGACTTAGGTTAGGACTAATTAATAATTTAACTAAGGGGTTGTTTTGACTGAGATTGAACAAAAGCAAGAGGGTCTTTTGTTTTATGAAGTGCACAAGTATGTTGTGTTACAGAGTACTCTGTGGGGACATTTGAGATGCACTGTGAAACAGGAAATCCCCAGCCCTTATAAAGACTTTCAGGAAGCTGTGAGATGTGGAAAGAAACCCTCAACAACTGTTTTTTCTTTCATAACACGATACACATTTAGGGTCCATATGAAAGATACAGGAGTTAAGTTTTCTTTATGGTCGACTTTCTATAGACCTGTTCCGACTATTTCTTAATGACCCATATACAACACTTGGTTATACCAGCGATGTTGTGGCAAACTTGCTACTAATAACTATTTTCAACGGCACCCCCAATAGTGCATATGTAATCAATACCCTGCTTGTAATGTAGTTGATGTTGGTTAGTTGTGGTCGATGGTTCCCAGATCTTGACCATTCCGTGACTGTCTTCTCCCCTCTCCTCTAGCCCGGGCTGGTGAACCAGATGATGACCGCAGCAGACGAGCGTCCCTGGTTGTGGGTAGTCTACGTGCTGACTGTGGCCGTGCCCTTCGTCCTCCTCATCGTCTTCTTCTGCACCGGAAAGGTGAGAGCCCCACAGACCATTTATTGTCTCATTTATTATGAAAATACTCCCACACACATTTACCTCTGCATGGTTATTTGTCGACAGTTCGGTCAAGTCTGGACTTTAGTTTCCAAGACTTTCAGTAAATGTGTCGGTGGGAGTAAAATCCTTAATGGATGACAATGTTTTGATCTGTATCTTTTCTCTCTCTCCGCAACAGAAGGCGGCGGCTCCAGCTGCAGCCGACTACAAGAAGACAGACGAGCCCCAGCCAGACGTGAAGGAGGAGGAAGAGGAGAAGGCTGAGGAGGACCAAGTCAAGGAGGAGAAGAGCCAGCCAGGTTAAGACTCATTGGCTCTGTCTCTCTGTCCATCTCTTTCTTTCTCTCTCTCTCTCCCCCTCTGTCCCTCTGTCTCACTCTCTCTGTCTCTCTCACTCGGTCTCTCTCTCCCTTTCTCCCTCTCTTTCTCTACTGATGTAGCTTCACAAATGTATGTCTAGACAGTGTGTCATTTACATGTATTTGACCATGTTTGCTTGCTGCCTTGCGTCACATGGGGGTATTTCACAATGCAAGGTCTCAGTAAAAGCTAACTCTGTGTTGGTTGGTTTCCATAGCAGCAGCAGCGGAGAAGAAGAGTGATGCAGAGGACAGCCCTGCAGAGAAAGAAGATGAAGAGGAGGAGGAGGAGGAAGAAGAGGCAGCAGTAAATGAGGAGGGGGAAGAGGAAGATGATGAGGCAGCTGATCAGGTACGGGACAGTAAGGCATGACTTGGTTAACATGATGTGTTTTGTCGTGACTAGAAATCAGAGCTTACCGTTTGTGTAGAAAGAGCGCTGTAAAAGCACTGTTGACAACTGCTGATGTAAAAAGGGCTTTAGAAATCATTTTGATGGGTTGATTGTGTTCATTTAATCGTTCAGAATAGAGACAATTGTGGCTTGTGTGACCCAAAGCTCCCACTCTTTCCCGCTCTCTCCAGAAACAAGAAGATGACGTCCTCAGGAGGTCCCCCAGAAATACGAAAGGGAGAAAGGACTGATGTGGCTGCCACAACCCTGGATCTTCTGATTTAAACCAACAGGCCTGACCCCCCCCGGCTCCCCTTATTCCCCCCCGCCCCCGGCTGTCTTCTCCACACATCCCCCCTCCCAGGACGATGAAGTGATCTCTCTCGTCAGGATCAACAGAAAACAATCATGACTGCCTCCAGTATGGAAGTGTGGATTCTAGTATGGTGAAGATGAAGACTGATGAGTTGTTAGTGTAGGAAGGGGCTTTTCAAACAGCGAAGAAAGAATCAAACGATTTCCTATACCATTCCGTAAAACAGTGCAGCAGACACTAACCTAGGGACCCCTCCTCCCCTGAACCCCCACCTCCAACACCCTTTGCTCCCCCCATCCATCCATCCATCCATCTATCCTGCAGATCTAGACAGTATTTATCAAGCAATGGTTCTGGGCAACACTACAGCTCGTAGGTTTTAGCCATTCTCCCTCTCGATGTCTTCTTGCTTGGTCCAGTTTAACAGTCCCATGCGTTTTGTATGTGTCAGAGGGGTAGATAGACTTAGCATGAACATTTCTGTTGAGGGTCTCGACAAACAAAACAAAAAACATGGAATTTGGATGTCTTATTGTCTGCTTTTAACACTGCAGTTGTGGTTTTGGGAGGTTTCAAGAGACTAAGTTTCCCATGATGCACAGGTCTCTTCGACATTTCATTCCATGTGGCTTCCACCATGTTTTTTAAAGTGTGTTTTGGTTGTAGAAGACCTCGCTCAAGATGTTCCTAATACAGTGAAGCTGGGAGTAAGGGGGATCCATTGCACATGCTCAGTTCCCTGCAGAACTGTGGGGTGTGCAACGTTTTTGAAGCAGAGAAAGCGAGCTTAGTAAGCGGGCTTCAATAGATTAGAATGTGTGCTGCCTTACACAGCCCTATAGCAAGGTTTGCCTAATGTTTTTTTTCTTTCTGTGAATGTACTGTGACGTTTCTTTTTTTAATACTATGTACATGGCTTTTTAATTTTTTTCTAAAGTCTTTTGATTCCATTAATGTTTTTGTTTTTTTCTCTGGTCTTGACCTATAATGTAGGGATCTAGTGTGAGTGTACATTAACCTATATGTGTGAGGGAGAGGAGAAAAGAAAAGCTGGCATTCCACTTTTTTTGTGAGGGAGTATGTGAGGCTGGTGCTCGGAGGGGTGACTGTTGGTTGCCGGCAGGCTTCTAGGGTAGATGCCAAGGTTTTCAGACTGGTGTCCTTGCTCCTGCTGACTCATCAAGAGAAGATGGGGGAGGGGGGACTGTCCTGGCTCAGCTCGTGCAGCCTCCTCCCTCATTAGTGGGATAATTCAGTCTCCCGCCTGGCTATTGGTAGATGAGTAAGTAAGCCCATCCTGTGACTGCATTTCCTAAGTCAAAAGCAGCAGCAGAATTGAACACAGATCTTTCAGACTTTTACTCTTATGTTTCTCAGTCTGAGTCTTTTACAAGAGTCATAAAGAGTACTCTCAGGGTGTCAGACAAGCTTTCCACCTCTACTTTCTAACTGCATGATTCATTAATGTCTTTTCCTTTAAACTGACTCCATACGACATGAAAAAGGCACTAAGGAGAACACATTAGGACCGCTCGGTAGCTGGTACCCATCTGTGGCCTAGTCTTTAACGTTCCTTGTTTCTTACTCACGTTCTTGTGAACCTGTCCACAGTTTTCAGAACATCCTAAAAAGTAGTGAAAGTCGAAAGCCGTTAATAGAGGTTTGCCCCATGTAAATAGAGTTGGCACTTTTCAAGGTAACTGAGGCGCCCATGTAAACACACAGTCATATACCAGGTAATTTGCTGTCCGTCTGCATGGAATCCTGGTCAAGTTTTGTGGTCTCGGATTCCTTAGTGGTGAAAGTCGGTCAGACGTGTTTGGAATCCCACAATTCTTCTCTTCTCCGGTGTCTGATCGAGCGAGGTGAATGGGGATTGGTTCCCCCGACAAACTCTAAGCTGCAAGTGATTGGGTGATGAGGATCCACAGGAGCTGTTGGTTGATTGGTCATTCATCTACTACAGTACATTTTGGAAGGCGGGGGGGAAAGAGGTAGAACTTACTATGATGATGTGACTTACAAAACAGAAATAAACAAATGTCATTAAGAGATTGGAGGTTGGCAGTGTGTTTTTCCTGTATTGGTCTCATGGTTTTCTTTTTTCTTATTGTGAAAGATGTCATGGGGTATAAGTGAGGTAGTTAGTTCCCACTGCAACCTGATTAGTCATGTTTCTCTGTATGGTACTATTGCTGCAGGGATTGTGTGGTTTTGGTTTGGGGCTTAGATAAATTACAAGGTGGGAGACCGAGGCACCTAGTTTGCGTTTCAAGAAAATGAAATGGTCAGAAAACTACCCTTTTTGAAAATTCCTAAAGACATGCATCTCTCCTTTATGCTCTTTCTGGCTTCAAAAACCTTTTATGTTTTCATTTTGAAGTCTTCAATGTTTTCATTATTCTTTACTCTTTATATTTGGTTCTGCCTAAAGCTGACTAGATAATACTCTTAGACTAAACAGTGCACTATATTGTACCTTAAGTATCTCAGCTTTCCTGTGTGACAACTCTCTCTGATGGGTCACCGAAATGAATGGGTTTAACCTAACTTAGTCCTGTACACTAGAGAGAGAAAATAAATTATAAAGAGATACCTTTGGTTACCACGGTTGAGATTTAATGTCATCATGGGTAATGTTGAATAATTATTGATGAGTGGTGGCTTTAAATACCGTGATCACGAATAGCCATCATGTTGTGAATATGGGTCAAAGACTGCTCCTCTGACCCATGTCTGTTATAAATGCAGTCATCTATGAATGGGGATGCCATTTGTTTTGATGAATAAAAAGGCCTAATAGAAACTTACTGGGAGCCAGTGTTTCATTGCTGCCGGTCACTTGGTATCAATCGACATTTCACAGAGCAGGTATTACACCCAGGCCGTTTGATGCTGCTTATTTTAGAACTACAGTGCATTCGGAAAGTATTCAGACCCCTTGACTTTTTCCACATTCTGTTACGTTACAGCCTTATTCTAAACTGGATAAATTGTTTTTTCCCCTCAATCTAAACACAATACTCGATAATGACGAAGCAAAAACAAGTTTATAGAAATTTTTTGCATATTGTATTTAAAAAAAGACACTGAAACATCACATTTACATAAGTATTCAGACCCTTTACTCAGTACTTTGTTGAAGCACCTTTGGCAGCAATTACAGCCTCGAGTCTTCTTAGGTATGACGCTACAAGCTTGGCACACCTGTATTTGGGGAGTTTCTCCCATTCTTCTCTGCAGATGCTTTCAAGCTCTGTCTGGTTCGATGGGGAGCGTCACTACACAGCTATTCTCAGGTCTCTCCAGAGATGTTCATGTCCGGGCTCTGGCTGGGCCACTCAAGGACATTCAGAGACTTGTCCCGAAGCCACTCCTGCGTTGTCTTGGCTGTGTGCTTAGGGTCGTTGTCCTGTTGGAAGGTGAACCTTCGCCCCAGTCTGAGGTCCTGACCGCTCTGGAGCAGGTTTTCATCAAGGATCTCTCTGTACTTTGCTCTGTTCATCTTTCCCTCAATCATGACTAGTCTCCCGGTCCCTGCTGCTGAAAAACATCCCCACAGCTTGATGTTGTTGCCACCACCATGCTTCACTGTAGGAATGGTGCCAGGTTTCCTCCAGATGTGACGCTTGGCATTCAGGCCAAAGAGTTCAATCTTGGTTTCATCAGACCAGAAAATCTTGTTTCTGAGGGTCCTTTAGGTGTCTTTCAGCAAACTCTAAGCAGGCTGTCGTGCCTTTTACTGAGGAGTGGCTTCCGTCTGGCCACTACCATAAAGGCCTGATTGGTGGAGTGCTGCAGAGATGGTTGTCCTTCTGGAAGGTTCTCCCATCTCCACAGAGGAACTCTGGAGCTCTGTCAGAGTGACCAGTGGGTTCTTGGTCATCTCCCTGACCAAGGCCCTTCTCCTATCATGCCCTGTTGCCTCCAGTTTTGTGAGTCAAGCTATTTCGGGAAGCCAGATAAACATATTTCATTTGCGTAATCTAATTTCGCATAATAGGTGGTTCAACTGAGGGCTTGGCATAGGTTGGGAGAGTTATATCAGTGCTACAGTGTATTATCCACATAGAGAATGATCACACAATGTAGCCTGGTTGCCATCTCTGTACAGCCAGACAATCCTGTAATTTGCTGAGTGGCAAGGTAAAAAGACTGGTATCCAGACAACAATCAATGACCACTAGTGTTTTGCAATGAGACTAGACTATAACCTGGGACAAGAAACCAAGAGGAAAAATATGCCAAATGCTAAATATAGCACTGGCCTTAGTCAATGCTTTTCTTTCAATTCAGTTCCATTATGCAGTTGCATTTAGCCAATTTATGCCATATTGCGCATGTGCATCCTGTAAAATGTTGACCAAGTAAAAGTTTAATGCTACACGTTTGTACAGTTCCATTTGATTTATGGTACGAAATATGTAATGTTAAGACCATACTATTGTCGGCTTGTGTTATTAGTCTACAGTCATGGTCAAACGTTTTGAGAATGACACAAGTATTTGTCTTCACAAAGTTTGCTGCTTCAGTGTTTTTAGATTTTTTTGTCAGATGTTACTATGGTATACTGAAGTATAATTACAAGCGTTCCATAAGTGTCAAAGGCTTTTATTGACAATTACATAAAGTTTATGCAAAGAGTCAATATTTGCAGTGTTGACCCTTCTTTAACAAGAACTCTGCAATCCGCCCTGGCATGCTGTCAATTAACTTCTGGGCCACATTCTGACTGATGGCAGCCCATTCTTGCATAATCAATGCTTGGAGTTTGTCAGAATTTTTGTTTTTTTGTTTGTCCACCCGCCTCTTGAGGATTGACCACAAGTTCTCAATGGGATTAAGTTCTGGGGAGTTTCCTGGCCATGGACCCAAAATGTCGATGTTTTGTTCCCCGAGCCACTTAGTTATCACTTTTGCCTTATGGCAAGGTGCTCCATCATGCTGGAAAAGGCATTGTTCGTCACCAAACTGTTCTTGGATGGTTGGGAGAATGTGTGCTCTCGGAGGATGTGTTGGTACCATTCTTTATTCATGGCTGTGTTCTTAGGCAAAATTGTGAGTGAGCCCACTCCCTTGGCTGAGAAGAACACATGAATGGTCTCAGGATGCTTTACTGTTGGCATGACACAGGACTGATGGTAGCGCTCACCTTGTCTTCTCCGGACAAGCTTTTTTCCGGATGCCCCAAACAATCGGAAAGGGGATTCATCAGAGAAAATGACTTTACCCCAGTCCTCAGCAGTCCAATCCCTGTACCTTTTGCAGAATATCAGTCTGTCCCTGATGTTTTTCCTGGAGAGAAGTGGCTTCCTCGCTGCCCTTCTTGACACCAGTTGTGAATGGATTATACTTCAAAGCTTGACATAAGTGAGTCCCTTTTCTGATTAGCTAATTTTGGTAGCTACTGTAGCTATGTTTTTGTAGCTAATCCCAGTGCTTAATTTGAGCCGGATCCTGCCGGAACAGTATCTAGCACCTCTCCGTTTTGGACTGTTTTGTTCCGGAACCCATTTGGCCGGATCTGGTACCCCTTGAGGCATGAAAAATAATTGTCACTTTTTGCTATGTAAAAAATCTAATAAAAGCGATCAAAGTTCATTCGAGTTGCCTCTTCCTTCATCCTCCTGCCCCCACAAAAAAACGTAATGTCAAGAAGTATATTTTCTGTTAATATTCTAAGAGTTGACTCGGGTTGGGCAGGCCCAAGTTTATGGTTTGCGCAACATTGTAACCTATGTTTGAGTCCAATGCTTGGCGGTGGCTGTGTGAGAAGCGCGCCAGTATCTCTCACCAGTGGCGGCTCCTGAAAAAATTCTCAGGAGGGGCAATTTTTCTGATGATTTAGGTGACCTACACACATTTAAAAAAAGATATGTCCAGCAACAACATGAAGACAGGGGCAGCATATAAGTCAATACCAGAAGCATTTATTGACTGATCTCAAAAGTGTTGGCTTACCAGGGTTGGTGGAGCCCTCAGTTTCATCTTTGCCTCGCAAAGCTAACTCAAACACTCCGCAAAACTTCACACACTGGATTAGCCGGCTGAGGATGTGGCGGTTCTTGCTAATGTCAGTAGTAAATATATTTGTTATAGGGAATATGGAATATGATATGTTGAGTAAAATGTTGTGCTAAGATCTATTTAGGTCAGGAGCTGGTTATAAGTTATGTTCCTATCCAATAACAATGGACAAAAGGGTCCTATCTTGTCAGCCTTGTCAGCAGGTGGCCAAGGACAACACCCACGCCATAGGCCTCTCAGTTCTTCCAACTCACGAGTTCTTGCTCTGAGGACACACACACACACAAACACACACACACACACACATCATCACTGTTAAACACACACACACACACATCATCACTGTTAAACACACACACACACACACACACACACAAAAAATCCCCTCTCTTAGGCTGAACATTTGAAGACAGAGAACCCGACTCAGAGCCAATGCAACAGTGACAGTAGCCTGGAGGGGACTCGCCCTAACTCATCAGGACCAATCAGAAGATCAGAACTACTAGATTGAACCTACTTCATTTATTGCATAAAATGTCTGCACACAATGTTTCGGGGGGCTCTCTTCAGATAATAATAATAATATATATAATAATATGCCATTTAGCAGACGCTTTTATCCAAAGCGACTTACAGTCATGCGTGCATACATTTTTGTGTATGGGTGGTCCCGGGGATCGAACCCACTACCTTGGCGTTACAAGCACCATGCTCTACCAGCTGAGCTACAGAAAGTGGATACTCATGGATGCGCATTGCAATTGTAAAATGTCAACACAATTGGAGACACCACGTCATTTTTGGAGACATGTTATTGACAGTAAACTATTGTAGATGCGACTGCTAACTAAATAAAACATTTTAGCTGGCTAGCTAATCATCTTAGCTAAATGTGGGGCAAACAATTCAGTTATTTACCGTTAATTTGAGGGATTGGGGTGAAAGAAATCGAGTTACATAGTGATACTTTACGATATACTGTATTGACAATATCGCAATATTTTAGCGCTAGTTGGCTGTACCTGCACCAAAACACCATTATTGTTCCTTCATAGCTTGTTCTCAATCTTTTCACATTGGGAGCCAATTTGTTTTCAGCACTTTTATTTCCCATGACTGATCAAACTTCGTTCTCATGGCTTTCTGATCCCTCTGCAACAGACATATGGTGCGCAATAAAATCACAGTATCGAATCGCAATACGTATAGAATCATGAGACTCGCAATGCTGATGCATATATCTTATCGTGAGGTTCCTGGCAATTCCCAGCCCAAGTTCATTTGCCACAACAAATCTCTTCGCTAGCAAACGCAATGTGTCTCCAGCAATGTTTACTTTTTTTGACGTTCTATGGCATCTCCACTTTCCAAGCATATATGACCACATGTAATATTTTGGTAAGTGATGCAAATAGTGAACTATGTAGGGCCAGGATGTAAAATATATGTAGCTGCAGCAATTTCTCTTATCTGATATGGTAAGTAATGGGGCTTGATTTATAGCTCCCTAAGAGTTTGACGAACGGGTCCGTGAACGCGATTGCAGATATCTTTACCTCTGAATAAACTGCCTTATATTATACAATTATCCACCTTGTCCAAAAGTCTCTACTTTTTCTCCGTTCTCCAGTAAACTTGTTTTATCAACAATAGTAAGGTTCAATGACACAGAAAGCAGTTCAATGTCGGGGTACAGTCGCTCTCTTACCAGGATCGCGGTCCGCTCTGACCAGGGTGAAGGTGGCTGGCTCCACCTCTCTGCCAGCAGCGTTTTCATTATTTAGTCCGTTCGTGAGCGGGTATGTACACGATCAACAAGATCAGTCCAAAACCGAAGATCAGTCCAAAGCAGAATGTTTGCAGAATGTTTGTAAACTAAGTCTACAAATTAAAAACATAAAATAACGCCACACTGCAGGTCGCAACATAGACGCTGATAGCCGCCATTGTCTTAGTTACGTTCAACGTTACGTCACGTATGACGAAAGCGCGTAAGTGCATGCACACAGACACCCATAGAGAATGTATTGAAAGCTTTGAAATGTGAAAAAAATAAATTTTACATGACAGGCTATGAGAGACTTCTGGGCGATTTTCAACCTGACTGAAATCGCCCAAAAAAGCGATGGGGCCATTTGAAGCACGACTTTAGCCTGATTTGACATTTAGTGGCTGGCAGATCAGACGTGAACACTGATAACTGCTGTTGCCGTGATATAATTTTTTATAAATTTATTAAAAAAATATATATATATTTTTTATTTTTATTTTTTTATAATTGATTAGAAAAAAAATCCCTTCCTTTTCCCGTTTGGCAGTGCGTCGCCCATATCGCCCTATTGAACAAGCCGTCCCTGTCTCTCACATAACTAGAATGAGATTAACTTTTTATGATCTTTCTCCCTCTCTCTGCTCTGACAGACATGAGCCTGCAACTCTCATCGCTCCAGTTTTGCACTTCATCGTTTATTTCCTAATAGAACCATAGCCGGGCGAAGGGTTCTGGAGGAGCTTGATAAATTGAAATATATTTGCCAAAGTTCTAGAATTACTGCTGTCTGTTCAGAAATAAATGAAATCATTCAGAATAGCCTACCTCACCATGAAAAGGCCAATAATTTAGCCACAGACTATCAATTGCTTCTTTAAAAAAATTGCCTAGCTGTGGATTGTAGCCCAATAACAAGGAATTACAGTCGGGAACGCGCGGCAAATATGTCAGTTAAAAAACAGCATGCAGACAAAACAAGCCTTTCGCAATATTTCAAATACAATCTAGGGAAACACAGGTTGGAAAGCAAATGGCTCCTGCTGAAAAGAGAAGACTATGCTGTAGGCTACCAAAATATTTGATCAACTTCCAAATATTGTTTTACAAGAGAGAGAGAGAGATGGGCTTTTGGCACGAGCGCATCGGCCATCACCAACGAGTGAGTTGCGCATTATTGGGTGAGTCAGTGAAATTGGAAAGCATTTTTAGGACTATAATTTCCTCCTCACATTGTAGCCTACAATATGTATCCACACACCTAGGCCTAGGCTATTGATGGATTCAAGACATGGTCGTTTTTATTGATCTCAGTTTGTCAGTGTCAAAGTAGCCTGCCATTTCAATTATTTGTGTGTATTAAAAAAAGATTATACCAAAGTCTCCAGTCATGTAAAATGACGTAGAATTGCATGAAATGTATTTATCATAGGCCACATTTTTCCCGGACCCTAGGCTACTAAAAATGGTCCCAATGTGTGCAACTTCTGTAAGTGCCTCTACTCTACTGCTCTATGTCACTACGCAAATGCGATGATATGCATGCAATACTTAATTATAAAGGTATCTTTGTTTTTCTCATGTGTTCCGGTACCTCAGAACTCCCCAGGTCGCCCCCCTAGCGCTCACTTTTTGTTCTGGCACCTCCCGATTTACAAATTAGGCACTGGCTAAACCTGTCATTGTGCAAACAAGCATAGTTTACTCATGTGTGTGGCTCATAGAAAATTGTTGAAACATGGGTAGCTAACACCTTCAATTGGAATTCCTGCACTCTGAATTCACTGATTATGCATGCAGTGCAGATTACACATGTAATCCGATTACAAAAAAACGAACTAATCAGTTAGCTGCACTTCACCAGCAAGAATATTGTAATCAGATTATAGATACTTTTGAAAAACTAGATTATTTCTTTTTCATGGATTCCTTCTAAATTCAGAAAGGATGTTTGCGAAAAAAACAACAACAGTATGACACCTTTCTGTTGAAAAGCATTGAAAAAAGGCACAAATTAAAGTTTGTTCCACCTAAGCTAGTCTGATCACAAATCAGAGACCACTATGATGACACATCAAATTCATTTGATGGATCCTTTTTGTCTTCTTCTAATGCCTTTTAAGGGGAAAGTAATCCAAAAGTAACTGAAAGTAAACTGATTACATTACTGAGTTTGGGTAATACAAAAGTTATATTACTGATTAAACATTTTGGACAGGTAACTAGTAACTGTAACAGATTACATTTAGAAAGTAACTAACCAAATCCCTATTGTCAGATGTGCATAGTTGCCATCAACGAGTGGGCCATCAACAAAAACACAGGAGCAAATATTGCCCACAACATTTACATATATATCTTGACCCTCTTTCAGGATCCAAGCACGTCTGCCTGTGCTTCAGATGGCCTCATTCTATCCCACTTCTGACACTAATGTAGCAAACGGTGACAGTGCAATGCCGTTTGGAGATTTCGAACCCTGGGGTGTATTCATTAGTCGGATTCCGTTGCAAAAAGTTTTTGCTATGGTCTGTGACTAATGAATACACCCCTGGTCTCCCAGCCCATAGGCAAAGTTCATGCTTACCACAAGGGCCACTACATTATCGCCTCCTTTCAAATAAAATTGTATTCATCACATGCTTCGTAAACAACAGGTGTAGACTAAAAGTGAAATACTTACTTAAGGGCCCTTCTCAACAATGCCGAGTGAAAGAACAGAGAGAAATAATAGAAAAGTAATAACACGTAATAATAAATACACAATGAGTAACAATAACTTGGATATCTATATACACGGGGTACCAGTGCCGAGTCGATGTGCAGGGGTACGAGGTAATTGCGGTAGATATGTACATATAACTAGGAATAAAGTGACTAGGCAACAGGATAGATAATAAACAGTAGCAGCAGCATATGTGATGTGTCAAAAAGGGGTCAGTTTTATGGCTTGGGGGTAGAAGCTGTTCAGGGTCCTGTTGGTTCCAGACTTGGTGCATAGGTACCACTTGCCCTGCGGAGAGCAATTCCCCACACTTCTCTATACGAAGTCCCTGACAGGTACATGCCTCTCTGATGGGCTCACAGGTGCCATCCAACTTCTGACACCAGTGTAGGGATTTGATATAGCTACTAATCAGTCACATCACATTCTTCCAATAAGGAGTGTCTTCATTAGTTGAGCTTACTTGAAGTCTGACTGACTGTGCCATACTTTTCATATGTTTTCAAAGGACACAATGTTGCACATGTTAACTGCAAATTCAAGCAAATGCCATGGTCTCTCTATTTATTGCTTGTTTTCACTGTCAATCTTTACAATGAGGTGGGGACAGCGAAACAGTATCTTTGGCGACACTACCGTCTGGCAAAGCATAAGGTTAGAGAAAAAGTAAAGGAAAAAAACTTGTTCCAAAATGGCGACGAATATCTGACTGTCCATTGGAAAACAATAGAAATAGCAAAGAGGGGCAGAGTTTGATTATTGTCGCAATTTGTTTTTGTTTTGCATTCGACATAACTGCATCATAGTCGGGTTGTGTGTTTCTAGCTATATGGAGTACTTGTGAGATTTTTTTAGAAATTAGTCTGGGTATCATGCTTTGTTATAGTTGGTTTTCAAGCTAGCTAGCTAACGCCGTTACATCCGTATATTGTTGCAGTTGGCTGCTAGCTATCAAGTCATATTATTTGGTTCTACACCGAGGATCAGCTCGCCAGGCAGAACACAGGCAACATTTGGCTAGCGAGTCAAGTTGCGCGTACTTTTGTTATTACTAAGCTAACGTTTTTAGTGTTTTGTAGGTCGGTGGTAATCGGTAACTTTACGTTTTATCCTGCCTAGCTAGCAGAAGTTAATTGCCGGAGTACGTTACTGTAGCTACAGTAGTTAGCTTGCTTAGTAGAAAGAAACTGAGGGTCACTTGGTTTAGCTAACTTCATGGCTAACGTTAGCTAGTTAACGGTAACTGACTTTCACCATGAGACTGGAGTGTTTGTTGTAGCTAACAGGTAGCTAACCAGCTCCGTAAAGTTGGGTAAGTAAGTAGTCAGTAAGATGTTTTAAAATCTTAATTGTTGGTAATGTAAACTATAACAATCTTACACGGTGAAATGTTTGTTCTAGCTAATACGGTCCCGTTTAGCGATGGCTAGCTAAATGTTAGATAACTACGCTAGCTACTGTAGCGGCTAAAGTGAAAGTTATGCCGGGCTTTTCTCGCTCAAACTTTGGATGTTTGACCAGAGGAATGTTATGGAGTCCCATACTAGCATTTTAGTGAGCAGCTAGCTTTCCACTAACTTGGCTACATTATTCTCTCAGCTCATTATATTTGACGTGCGTATCTGTGATACAATTAATTGAGTTAGTTTATTAAAGATACATGAGTTTGTAATTTAAACTAGCTCATTCATATAGACACGGCGTGAATGAGCTTTTGCGAATTTGACTAACTAGCCAATGCTGGGGCCTTTAGCTAGCTAACGTTAGCTAGAGACAGTTATTAGTGGCAATATTTTTCATGATGCAGTGCACTATCTACCTTGCTGGCTAGGTAGTTAAATACGATTTTATCAATCGTCTTTTACGTGCGATTTCCGAGTGTTGTGACTAAAGTCTATTAGTAAGACAAAGGTCGACTATGGAAGCAGTAACGTTCGTTGACTCTCTGTAAAAGGGTAGCGGGTAGACGCCCACACTGAAAAGGAGCAAATTCAGCATTTTATCCGGACTGCCGAAACCTGAGTCCAGAGTTTAAAACACTCTTTATTGATGATGGCCGATTTTGTAGTGCCGCGACACAGTGCGGTGATGGAGCGACTTCGCCGTCGAATCGAGCTCTTCAGGAGACATCACACCAGCTGCGAGAACCGCTACGACAACACAGCGAGGGAGCGGCTGGAGATGGAACGGCAGCAGACCTTTGCACTGCACCAACGGTGCCTGCAAACCAAGGCCAAGCGGTCGAGTAAGCACAGGCAGCCACAGCCAACATCCGACCAAGCAGTTCAGAGAGGGTCAGGGACCGGGGGCAACAACGCAGACCCAGGGGATGGTGGAACGCCCGAGCAGAGCAGAAACAGCACTTTGATTGCGGTAAGTTACCATTTCAGGGAGTGGATGCACATGCAC
This sequence comes from Coregonus clupeaformis, assembly GCF_020615455.1. Lineage (NCBI taxonomy): Eukaryota > Metazoa > Chordata > Actinopteri > Salmoniformes > Salmonidae > Coregonus > Coregonus clupeaformis. The sequence goes on along the minus strand of NC_059194.1, from coordinate 9,849,005 downwards.
TAGAAATCTGATAACAGCTCCGTGGCAGTGATTTTATTTGCGCATTCTTGCGTTAAATTATTACTTTTCATGTGCAATTATTGCAAGTCAAGGAAAGAGCATTTGCTATCATTTGTAGTGTGCTCCGTGTGCAGTGGTTGTCATAGAAGAGTTGTAGCAAGTATCATGTGTGCTCCTGGGCGCATGCTGGATGGCTGCTGTCACATGTTCTCATTGTTGTCCTGCTGTGTTTACTAGGCAGCCTTTAGCATGCTGGAGCTCAATGGTCTCAGCATCCATTAAGCGAATAACACAATTTTTGTTGCTGTGGTGAAACTCATTTCCCCCACTATATTAGTTAAAACATAAATTTACATGTAACAGAATATGGAAAGGACTTAGGTTTTTCAACAAGGCACATTGTTAAAGTTGTTCTGTGTCACACAGTGAGGTGTCCACTAGAGTGGTCCATGTATTGTTGTCACTGAAGTTAATGTATAGTCACAGCCATTTTCTAGAGTTGTCACGGGTCTCTAAATTATCAGAATGCTGATAGCACAGCCAAAGTGGGATACCCAAGTCACATATTAAAAGACTCGGCTTCTCTCTCTTGTGACTCAGATAAATAGCTAAGTATTCAGTGAGTGCTCACACTCCAAGAACATTCTAGTCTCTGCTAATATCTAGGCTTGTTTCTTTCTTCATCAATCATCCAGTTGTCCAAAGGACTTATAATCAACCATGGTGGGGAAAAAAGCTGCTGCCTCCATTGTTTTCAGTGTTGATTAAGGCCCTATCGGGTGTTGGGGGAAATTTCCGTTTGCTCAAGTTACCTCTACTGACCCTGTAGAAAATATCCCTGGCATATGTTATACTCGAGGGAAACTGAAAAGTGAAAAGGAACAATTGAATTACACTTGACAACTTAGCGACCTTTTGCTGTACTACTTCCAGTCTTGTATTTACATGTGTTGTGGAGATAGGAAAAGTAGGATGGAATACATTTTTACATTTTAGTCATTTAGCAGACGCTCTTATCCAGAGCGACTTACAGTTAGTGAGCGCATACATTTTTCATGCAGTTTGGTTGTCTTGGCAGGCTGACCTACCTACCATGGCAGTATCCATTTGGACAGTTTTGTTTTTTGCCATGACCCTACCTGAAGCATTTAGCCTCTGTGACCCCTCTTAACGATGGAATCTGCATTAGGAGAAACAGCGTCACTGTCCGCCCCAGCACCTTTGGTATTGTTTTTGATTTGTGGATAAAACTGAGGCGTGTTGCGCTGAGCAGTGTGGCAAAAGAAATTGCTGTACATATTCTGCTGTTCTATCGCACATGCAATGATGTCAGAGGGGGAAAAACAGTGTTTGTTTGCAGTAACAACTTTGTCATAATATACCAAATGGACGTGGCAGTTTCACAATTAAGGATTCCAATTTTAAGTCTGAGAAATATAAAAGCAATTTTTTCCACATCCCAGGCTTCAGTCACGGCCCAGTAGGAATTGACTGCCTCCCACCATTTGGGCAACAGCTGCATTAGGACAATATAACTAGCCTCTGAATGATGACTCAGGGGTATTAGAAAAGCCAACTCCACCCCCAGCCTAATGCTCTGAGCCTCTGACTCATCATTGCTCTCAGTGCCCTTTCCTGATCCACACAATGCAATGCCACGGTCTAGCTGTGTGTGTATCAAGCCACGGGGCAGAACTTGACTCTCTCTCCCATTGTTGATGCACCCTATAACCAAGGAGTAATGTCACTTACTAAGTGACTGTGGCACTGTGCTAGCAAGCTACTTAGCCTGTCTGTCATTGTCACTCTGTGCCATTTTAACAAGGCTCATCTCCAGCCTGGCCAGTCAGTATGAGGTTAAAGCTTGTGCTATAAACTGTCCCCCCAGCCCATAGTTAGACCGGCCAGCCGCTCCGTTCCACTCCTGCACATCCCAGGGAGGCCCATTGTGGCCACACTGGTGGCTTCAAAGGCAAAACGGGCGCTCTCTTTGCGCTGGGCCCGAGCTTTGGAATTCGGCATGCTCCCCTCCACGGCCCAGGCACTAGCTCTTTTGTTGTAGGGCTTCCTCCGTCTATACACATGGTAATTAGTTTCATGTGACTATGGGGTCTGTGGTAGTAGTGGTAGCGGCGGTGGTTGCTCAGAAGGAGGGGTGGGGGAGGCAGAGAGGGGAGAGTGAAAGTCAGAGACCAGTTTTTCAGGTTCATAAAGCACTGGAGTGAGTCACTAGACTAGACTTTCTTTCCTCCGGGGGAATGATTGGGTTAGAGACGAGGCCAGATCAGATGAGCCGTGCACACACTCTTCTCTCTCTAAAGCCAAACAGCTCGGCACAGCCAGCGCACAAAGTGTGAGAGACCAGATCAAACGAGCGGTGCGCTGCCTATGTTGACAACGGTATTGTTGTGTTAAAGTGGAACTGACAGCGTTTTAACTACTTTGCAGATATGAAACAGACAATCAAATCAGTCCAAAATATGAAATTCCCAGTTTATGCTACAAAACCAAGTGGTCTAAGGCACTGCATTGCAGTGCTAGCTGTGCCACTAGAGATCCTGGTTTGAATCCAGGCTCTGTCGTAGCCGGCCGTGACCGGGAGACCCGTGGGGAGGCGCACAATTGGCCCAGCGTCGTCCAGGGTAGAGGAGGGAATGGCCAGCAGGGATGTAGCTCTGTTGGTAGAGCATGGTGTTTGCAAGCCAGGGTTGTTGGTTCGATTCCCACGGGGGGCCAGTATGAAAAATAAAATAATGTATGCACTCACTAACTGTAAGTCGCTATGGATAAGAGCGTCTGCTAAATGACAAAAAAAAAAAAAAAAAAAAGGTTTTAAAATAGGTTCTATTTGACTCAACGATCCATGACATACATTAAAGCATTGTTGGCAGAATAGATGGATGCAGTTCAATGCATGATTCATATAATTCACTGATACATTTCTTGGTAGTCCAAAAAAATATTGCTGTCAGGTTGTAAATCACAGCTGGCCTGGTACATTGTTTGCTGCCTCCATTCGGGATGCACGGTTTCAGTTTCAATGACTCAATATTTTGGACAAAAACGGACGAATGTAACTAAGGCTGGGAATGTCAATACAATCAGACTAGCAAGGGCAATGATCACTAGTCACTCATAATGTGGCTAATAGGCTACCGTATCTATTTATGTAGCAAGTTAAAACACGGAGCCTAACGTTAGTTAGCTAGCTAGCTGCTAGGAGGATGTCATGTCATTAGACGAGTGCGTGAGTGACTGACTTTTTCCCCTCATCGTTTTTCGGTGGCTATACACAGCTAGAGATGCAGGTGTCATTTGTTTAGCTAGCAATAACTTGAACGACTGTTATCCAGTTAGCTAGCATATCTCTTGTGTTCGCAAATTCACTCTGGCTATCTAGCTACTCCGATTTCAGAGCACTCTCGTCTGAGTGTGCCAGTGCGCAGAATAACTGATGAAGTTACGAATGTGCAACACCCGCTGAAAATGATCGGTGTCAGTAAACGTAGGCAAAAAAAGTAAGTTAGTTACAAATGCTCTAGATAGCATGTAAACAGCCTAACCAACTCTGCTAGGGCGAGTAAAATGGTCAGTGAGGTGTTCTCATTTGTGTCTGGAAGTAGCCAGTTAGCTTGGGTGCTTGGTTGGGCCAGGCAAGCTGTAGAAGGATGAGTAGGCTACAATTCCCCATCGTCTATCAGTGCAATTTTGACAGCCAACTAGCTGAAAAGGTTTGAGAGGATTTATCTAATGTTCCGTTGTTAGATTTTAGCACATCTTGCTCTGGCTAGCATTAGTTATTGATCTTGTTGTTGATGTGCATAACTGAGAGAGCGAGAGCCTACCTTTTCATAGTTGTTTGATCAATAGGACTGTAAAATTCCCAAATGTTAGACGACTCCCGTGGTATTTGCAGAAATCCATTCAGGTGTATTATAATGATATAATGTCGCAACTGCCTATAAACACACAGTCCAGTTCAATTGATGATGGCAGGCCTGTGTGGTAAATGGCTTGTTTGCATAAAGGCCTACTGTAGCTCTGATTGGCTATGGTGCACCGGTCTGCGTAGACTCCGGTCCTGGACAAGACATGTTTTTACATCTCATCTTTCATCTAGATCGCAGCCTTTATGTGTGCAGGCTGGCTCCACTCGGCTCAGAGGTTTTATTAGCCTCTAATAGGTACAGTTGAAGTCGGAAGTTTACATACACCTTAGCCAAATACATTTAAACTCAGTTTTTCACAATTCCTGACATTTAATCCTAGTAAAAATCCCCTGTCTTAGGTCAGTTAGGATCAACACTTTATTTTAAGAATGTGAAATGTGAGAATAATAGTAGAGAGAATTATTTATTTCAGGTTTTATTTATTTCATCACATTCCCAGTGGGTCAGAAGTTTACATACACTCAATTAGTATTTGGTAGCATTTAAATTGTTTAACTTGGGTCAAACGTTTCGAGTAGTCTTCCACAAGCTTCCCACAATAAGTTGGGTGAATTTTGGCCCATTCCTCCTGACAGAGCTGGTGTAACGGAGTCAGGTTTGTAGGCCTCCTTGATCGCACACGCCTTTTCAGTTCATATTTTCAATAGGATTGAGGTCAGGGCTTTGTGATGGCCACTCCAATACCTTGACTTTGTTGTCCTTAAGCCGTTTTGCCACAACTTTGGAAGTATGCTTGGGGTCATTGTCCATTTGGAAGACCCATTTGCGACCATGCTTTAACTTCCTGACTGATGTCTTGAGATGTTGCTTCAATATATCCACATGATTTTCCTTCCTCATGATGCCATCTATTTTGTGAATTGCACCAGTCCCTCCTGCAGCAAAGCACCCACACAGCATGATGCTGCCACCCCTGTGCTTCACGGTTGGGATGGTGTTCTTCAGCTTGCAAGCCACCCCCTTTTTCCTCCAAACATAACGATGGTCATTATGGCCAAACAGTTCTATTTTTGTTTCATTAAACCAGAGGACATTTCTAAAAAAAGTACGATCTTTGTCCCCATGTGCAGTTGCAAACCGTAGTCTGGCTTTTTTATGATGGTTTTGGATGTTGTTCTGGAATTGATTTGCACTTTTCGCACCACAGTACGTTCATCTCTAGGAGACAGAACGTGTCTCCTTCCTGAGCGGTATGACGGCTGCGTGGTCCCATGGTGTTTATACTTGCATACTATTGTTTGTACAGATTAATGTGGTACCTTCAGGCATTTGGAAATTGCTCCCAAGGATGAACCAGACTTGTGGAGGTCTACAAATTTTTTTCTGAGGTCTTGGCTGATTTCTTTTGATTTTCCCATGATGTCAAGCAAAGAGGCACTGAGTTTGAAGGTAGGCCTTGAAATGCATCCACAGGTACACTTCCAATTGACTCAAATGATGTCAATTAGCCTATCAGAAGCTTTTAAAGCCAAGACATCATTTTCTGGAATTTTCCAAGCTGTTTAAAGGCACAGTCAACTTAGTGTATGTAAACTTCTGACCCACTGGAGTTGTGATACAGTGAAATAATTTTTCTGTATTTTTTTTTTTGAGGGGGGGGGGGGCTACCCGGTTTGCGGAGACTTTACACGAGCTGCCGAGCTAAAACATCTTTGTTCTGGCATGAATTAATTCTGGGGGATTCGGGCGACATGGTGTTCTTGGGGAACCAATGCTCGTCGGTATCACAAATCCTGGGGATAGACTCTCCTCCTTTCCTCCCTTTCCTTCCATCCCTAGATGATCCTCATGGTATAGATGTACTACACTGATAGTGCATGGAAATGACACTTTGCTTTTTACTGCAGTCTATTAATTGTCCAAACGCACAGCTGCTTTCCCACTCTATATTGCTATAGAATTTTCACAAAATATAAGTAATTCCCAAACATTCTAAGAATTTATTTCTTCTAAGAACACCCTATGTGTTTTAATAAAGTCAACTATACGCATTGAGCTTGTCTGACGCTTTAAGCTTACTGTTTGATGAAATAAGTCACAGAGGGAGCCAGAGATCTAGATAACCAGAAGAAGAAACCTTAACCTGACCCAACCATTCTCCTCCTGCTCCTACTGGCTTTCGCAGTTTCTGCCATTACTCTCCTGAAGTTGCCGGTAATAGGCTACACGAGGAGTCTGCAACCTTTCTCATGTGGAATGGCAATTTATCTTACCATTTCTACCGATCTGCGTGCCAGTTATGGTTTTCATATGCACATTTTCGTGGAACAGATTTCATTTATATTAACATCTTCATATCTCAATCATTGTCATGTGGTTAATCAAAATTCTATCCAAATCTAAATGAAAATAATAATACAAACCTAAAAATTAACTTCTATTGCCATTGCCAACTATGTAAAAATAGCCCAAATAAAAACATTGCAGCCTGCAGGTAGAAAATATTCTGATGTAAAAAAAAATAAAATAAAAAATAAAATAATAATTCATATAAATCACATGGTCTGTCTGCAATGAACTTGAAACATTGTATTAACTATTAACTTGGGTCCAGCCTAAGCTTGTGCTAGCGCTCAGAGTTTCCTGCGCCAGTGAGCTCTGGACAGACACAGCTGTAGGCTATTTGCGCAAGGGATAAGAAGCAGTGCTTGACTTGGGCAGGAGCTCACCGGAGCTGAGTACCGGCACCTCAAATGTTCTACTGCTTGAATTCCTTTTCCTCTTATGGAATATTAGCTAAACAGGATTGTGGAGCTCTTGCACCTAAATATAAACAGTACCAGCACCCAATGAGTACCGGAACCTATTTAATTCCAAGTCAAGCACTGAATCAGGTAGGCCTATTTTATGACGTTTCAACTGGATCAGAGCACAACATTTTCCCCTTTCACGCTGAGTGGTTGTCGAAAGGGAGAGAGCTGGAAATACTTTTCAAGTACATTGAGGAACTATTGTCATTCTCAAGGGATGTAAAAACAGACTTTGTTTGCTTGCTGTTTGAGGTGAAGATAAAATTACTTTGAGAAGCTCCACAGCTCATTAGTGGTGGTGCGTTAAGCCAATCAGAAATACTATCATATCCTCAATATGTGTAGAATAGGTTGTGAGCTCTGCAAACAAAGTGTCCACTCCGACAATGAGAACGGTAAAAGACTGGAATAATAATATATTGAAAGCATGAACATAAATTACCGTAACCAAACAAACATTGTAGATGAGAAATTATAGGAATTAACGGTAAATGCACTACTGGTGATATATGTAATGGGGAATTGATATACACTAACAATCAAACACAAACAATTCACAAAATGAAGTTATGAAACAATGAATGCACAAATTGGTGGGAGAGAGCGCATTCTGGAGAGAGCAGTGCATCGGGGCGCTGCATAGTCAATCAGACGTCTGCATTGGCCATGCAGCATTTACGGTGACGTGGCCTCTGCAGAAGTCAGGGCATTCATACTGCTTCGCGGAAAAGTGCAGAGCTATTGTGAAGGAAGTTATCAAGGAAGTGAGTTTGTGTTTATACAGGATGTACCGCCCCCACCTACCGTCAACCAGTCATGTCAATGCGGAGCTATACAGAAACCTCCACATTGTTACAAAATTTGGGAGGCGCGATGCGGAGTTCGATTTGGCCTCTGCATGCAGCTGGAGGCTCCGCAATTGCGTCACACCCTCCATATGGAGCCATTTTCAGATCAAGCATAAATTGGCTTTTAGTCTAGGCATTCGCAATGGATTAGTTCACTGAGATGGGCGCAAATATATTTATTTATTTATCGACCAACAGCCTATTGACCAATCGACTAATTGGGGTCAGCCCTAGACTCTAGCATGGAAAAAAACTAAAACGTATTGATCCCGCTTTGTGAAATAGGCTACAACCCAGTGCTGAACTACGATCAGGTCCCGCCATCCATGTAATCTTATTAATGATGATCTAAAAGGCAATCCTGATCCTAGATCAGCACTCTGGCTTGATGAATACGGGCCAAGAGCTGTGTAAAGCTCTCCTAAAAACCCATGTGAAGTTTGACCGTGTTTGACAATTCAGACGGCTTGTATACCTTATGGCAAGCTGCCAGTCCAGTCACAGGAAGCTAACCTAAGCAAAGTCATAAGGTTGCATTACTGCCCTCATAAGGTTCTGTGTCTGACACCATCAGTGACCATCCAGTGACAGTTATACTCTCCACTCCGGGTCTGTTTCTCACCACTGGGGATAAGTAGCTGCTTAATTATTTAATGTCACAATTTTACTTTCTATAGAGATCAAAGCTCTTAATATTTTAAAGGGGTAACTTGCCTCTACACAGTGATGAAAGGGGTTTTATTTCCTTGTGAAACAGTGTAATGTTCACAGGAAAATTAAGCATATCTTCATGCTAGCTGTACCCATAGACTTCCAGTCTTTTTGGTAAGCTAGTTAGCATTGGCTCGCAAAACTACCTCCAACTTCCTTCATACTGGACGCAGATAAATACAAATGATATCCACGAGTTCATCTGACTCTATCCCTTTTTAAATGCAAAAACCAACTTCTCTGAAGTTGAAAATGGCCTAGGCCTATGTAATAAAATAAATAATATGCCATTTAGCAGACGCTTTTATCCAAAGCGACTTACAGTCATGCGTGCATACATTTTTTTAATGTGGCATCGATATTAGTCAAACATTTACTCCAGTGTCAAAATTGACTAAAGTTTTAGGATAAAAAAAAATCCAGAAAATCACATTGTAGGATTTTTTATGAATTTATTTGCAAATTATGGTGGAAAATAAGTATTTGGTCACCTACAAACAAGCAAGATTTCTGGCTCTCACAGACCTGTAACTTCTTCTTTTAAGAGGCTCCTCTGTCCTCCACTCGTTACCTGTATTAATGGCACCTGTTTGAACTTGTTATCAGTATAAAAGACACCTGTCCACAACCTCAAACAGTCACACTCCAAACTCCACTATGGCCAAGACCAAAGAGCTATCAAAGGACACCAGAAACAAAATTGTAGACCTGCACCAGGCTGTGAAGACTGAATCTGCAATAGGTAAGCAGCTTGGTTTGAAGAAATCAACTGTGGGAGCAATTATTAGAAAATGGAAGACATACAAGACCACTGATAATCTCCCTCGATCTGGGGCTCCACGCAAGATCTCACCCCGTGGGGTCAAAATGATCACAAGAACGGTGAGCAAAAATCCCAGAACCACACGGGGGGGACCTAGTGAATGACCTGCAGAGAGCTGGGACCATAGTAACAAAGCCTACCATCAGTAACACACTACGCCGCCAGGGACTCAAATCCTGCAGTGCCAGACGTGTCCCCCTGCTTAAGCCAGTACATGTCCAGGCCCGTCTGAAGTTTGCTAGAGTGCATTTGGATGATCCAGAAGAGGATTGGGAGAATGTCATATGGTCAGATGAAACCAAAATATAACTTTTTGGTAAAAACTCAACTCTGTCGTGTTTGGAGGACAAAGAATGCTGAGTTGCATCCAAAGAACACCATACCTACTGTGAAGCATGGGGGTGGAAACATCATGCTTTGGGGATGTTTTTCCGCAAAGGGACCAGGACGACTGATCCGTGTAAAGGAAAGAATGAATGGGGCCATGTATTGTGAGATTTTGAGTGAAAACCTCCTTCCATCAGCAAGGGCATTGAAGATGAAACGTGGCTGGGTCTTTCAGCATGACAATGATCCCAAACACACCGCCCGGGCAACGAAGGAGTGGCTTCGTAAGAAGCATTTCAAGGTCCTGGAGTGGCCTAGCCAGTCTCCAGATCTCAACCCCATAGAAAATCTTTGGAGGGAGTTGAAAGTCCGTGTTGCCCAGCGACAGCCCCAAAACATCACTGCTCTAGAGGAGATCTGCATGGAGGAATGGGCCAATACACCAATACCAACCTTGTGAAGACTTACAGAAAACGTTTGACCTGTGTCATTGCCAACAAAGGGTATATAACAAAGTATTGAGAAACTTGTGTTATTGACCAAATACTTATTTTCCACCATAATTTGCAAATAAATTCATTAAAAATCCTACAATGTGATTTTCTGGATTTTTTTTCCTCATTTTGTCTGTCATAGTTGACGTGTACCTATGATGAAAATTACAGGCCTCTCTCATCTTTTTAAGTGGGAGAACTTGCACAATTGGTGGCTGACTAAATACTTTTTTCCCCCCACTGTAGCTCCATTATCCTTTCTACATAATTTACATCTGGTTTTAGTCTTACATTTAACCTGAGAACTTTTTACCATTCTGTAAATGATCAAAAATAAATTATTTTACAATGATAGTTTGAACCATGTTTTGAGGCTATACAGTCTGTTTACATTTATAGTATTTACAAGAGTGTGCAAAGCTGTCATTAAGGCAAAGGGTGGCTACTTTGAAGAATCTCAAATATAACATGTATTTTGATTTTATTTAACACTTTTTTATTTTGGTTACTACATAATTCCATATGTGTTATTTCATAGTTTTGATGTCTTCACTATTATTCTACAATGTAGAAAATAGTGAAAATAAAGAAAAACCATTGAATGAGTTGGTGTGTCCAAACTTTTGACTGGTACTGTATATCATTAATTTATAAGTCAAATAATGGATGTAGGAACTAAGGATTACATTTCAGTCATTTAGCAGACGCTTTTATCCAGAGCGACTTACAGTAGTGAGTGCATACATTTTCGTACTAGTCCCCCGTGGGAATCGAACCCACAACCCTGGCGTCGCAAGCGCCATGCTCTACCAACTGAGCCACACGGGACGTTGTGCATTTATTAACTTGTTATTTACTCTAGTTGCAGGAGTCTGTGAAGAGGAAGCTGGAGAGCGCTGGCTCCCCTGGTCAGGTCAACGGCTTCAGCGACAGCTACCCCCCGTCCAAGAAGGCCTGCCTAGACAACGGCACGTCCAACGGCGGCATCCCCCATTGCTCACCCCTGGACTCCAAGCACGGCATTGGCGCTGACTCTCTCATACCCAATGGTGGAGAGCCCGGTGGCGCCACCGCGGGGAAGCAGGAGTTCCAGCTCAAAGAGATGAAGCAGGAGCCCATGGATGACATCCTCCCCTGCATGCTGCCATCAGGGGGCGGAGCCAGCAACAGCCTCTTCCCTGACCTCAACTTCAACGAGCAGGAGTGGACGGAGCTCATGGAGGAGCTCAACCGCTCGGTGGCATATGAGGACATCCAGGACATCCTCAACGACGGCTTCGAGGACCGCAAGGACCTCCCTGATCTGGCCGGACCCACCCCTGGGACGGGCGCACAGTCTGGGGGAACCTTACAGGGAGGCCTCCTGCTTCCGGACCTGGCTAGCGTCAAGACAGAGTTCTCCCCGGACTCGCGCACCGGCTCGCCCCACGTCAGGCCCACGTCGTCGGGGCCACCAATGCAGCACTCCGCCAGCTCCCCGGCAGCGGCCACCTCCACCGCCTCCTCCCCGGCCCTGCCCCAGCCCCTCGGCCAGCAGCCTCCCCCATCTAGGCAGCTCCCTCCCCAGAACCACCGCCTTCCCCCGGGGCCTGTCTCCAAAGACCTGTCCCCTGCCCAGCAGCTCCAGCAGCTAGCCGCCCAGCAGCAGAGAGCCCAGCAGATGCAGTCCCAGCTCCAACAGCAGCAACACGCTCAGAAACAGCAGCAAGCCCAAAAACAACAGCAACAACAGCAGCAAGCCCCCAAATTCCACCCCCCTGGGTCCCACCCCTGCCGTCCATCTTGGCCACCCCAGTCGGCCCCATCTCAGAGCCCCCTAGGGGGCGCCTTCGGCCTGGAAAAGCCCACCAGCCCCTCCCGCTACCCCCATGACTTCCCCAATAACCCCAAGCCCCAGCTGATGATGCCCGGACAGCCCAACAAGGGCTCACCCAAAGCCGTGGCCGGCGGGTACCTGCAGCCCGGAGGCCCCCACACCAACATGCTGGGCCACCCTGCCCAAGGAACAGGGGCCCCGCTCAGCCACCCTGCAGCAGCAGGCCCCGGGGGCCTGGGCTCTGCCATGCTCAACTACAGCAACACCAAGCCCCTGTCCCACTATGAGGCTGCGGCCCAGGGGCCACCGCAGGGCCCCCCCAGTGCCCAGAGCCAGAACAAGGCAGCGCTGCTATCGCTCCTCAGACAGCAGCAGCAGTTGAAACAGAAACAAGGCCTGCCCTTCAGACCACAGCTACCCCACGGCCAGGTAAGACTACAGCTCATCCTGAATGTTATCACAAGACTGCTCATTGTGTAACCATTACTTTTATGTGACCAGGTTTGATATCATGAAGTAGGCTTAAAAAGGCTTTGTTATAAGAGTCAAGGATCGGGGTCCTGGGTGGCGCAGCACTACAGGTTCGATGTCACAACAGGCCGTGTCCGGGAGCCCCATAGGCCGTCCAGTGAAGGGGTGGGTTTGGCCGGTGGTGCTTTCCTTGGCTCATCGTGCTCTAGTGACTCCTTGTGACAGGGCCGGGCACCTGCAAGCTGACTCCGATCGTCAGTCGAGCTGTGTTTTCTCTGACACATTGGTGCGGCTGACATCTGGGCTAAGCAAGCAGTGTGATAAGAAGTAGTCGGCCAGGTGGGTCATGTTTCGGAGGACGCATGACTCGACCTTCGCCTCTCTCGAGCCCATTGAGGAGTTGCAGAGATGAGCCAAGGGACCAAATTTGGGAAGAAAACAGGGCTAAAAAAATATGCTTGTGTAATACCACTCTGAACACGCCTGTTCAGAGTCAGGCCTGGTTAGTACTGGGACAGGAGACCACCTGTTCAGAGTCAGGCCTGGTTAGTACTGGGACAGGAGACCACCTGTTCAGAGTCAGGCCTGGTTAGTACTGGGACAGGAGACCACCTGTTCAGAGTCAGGCCTGGTTAGTACTGGGACAGGAGACCACCTGTTCAGAGTCAGGCCTGGTTAGTACTGGGACAGGAGACCACCTGTTCAGAGTCAGGCCTGGTTAGTACTGGGACAGGAGACCGCCTGGGAATACCAGTGTTAGGCTATATTGGCATTCTGAATAACAACAAGTGTATATGAAGGGCTTACACTTACATGACTTGGTTAGGATCATCACCCAAGCCTAACATAATTTCACACTGCTTGACTGGGAGAATAGGAGCTATCAACATTTCCAACAGGGGAAAGACCCAAAGCATGTTTTATACTGACATCAGCAAATAGCATTACAACTGGGGCACAAAGAACATTCCAAGGCCATGTTGTGTACAAACACACACATACTCCCCCAGTTCTACGACGCTGGTGTATGACAGAGTATCATTTTGACATATAATTTTAACATATCATTTCTGGGCAACAATTAAGTACATTACTGTTAATACAATGGTCAAAAAGAAACAAAAATAGCTTCTTAGCAAAGAGCCATTTCTCAAGCAAGGACTTCTAGGACTGTCTGGGAGTAGTAGGGAGGGGAAATTTGAAAATTAGCTGTTATTGGCGTAGCAGTTTGGAACTCTCTTTCTTATTGGTCTATTAACACATTTACCGCCTGGTGATGTCACCAGGCAGGCCAAAACTCCATCCCACCAAAACAGGCTGAAATGTAATGTGGTCTTTTCAAACAGCTCACAGTATTATTCCAACCTCCTAGTGTGGATATGTATATAAGACACAGGAAAATCACGTTTTTGACTGCACTGGGCCTTTAAAGCATACTGCATGTAGGCTGATAGTTGATGGTGAATCTAAGGACTAGCAGGCTTTTTATGTTAGTCAACAAACACAACCCACACACTGTCATTTAGTTTATATTTTGTTCCTACAAGTCTGGCATGGGCCCCACGGTTCGAGGGGACAGTGTGTGTGTCTGGGTCAAGCAGCTGGTTGCTAAGGAGCTGACATGCAGTCTCCCATGGGGGGTTGGGTGGTGGTGGGGGGAACCAGGGAGGGGACAGCCACAACAAAGCAGCCTTTCATGCATCCCTCTCTACCTCGCCTGTCCTCCACACCAGTGTATTTTAGGAGTAGCCCCCCCCCCCCCTTACTCTCTCTTAGCCCACTTGGGTTTTTTCCTCTCGCGAGAAGGGACTCTCTCTTCCCTTCTTGCTCTTCATGCCCTCTCTCCCCCTCTCCCTGACTCAACTGTGTTCTGCGGCGTGATGTGTGTGGACGGACCCAAAATATCCCCCGGCCGGAGCTAGAGGCCTGAGGCTAGCCCCTGATAACTCTGGCCAACTTTCCAGATGTTTCTATGGAGAGATGGTTAGCGCTGTGATTCTCACAAAGTGATGAACTTTCAAACTGAAGTTGTACAACCACATTATTCATTTAAAGCTGTGTTGATTAGGGACATAACTTTTCTAGTTTTTTAGGTAAAGCTTGAGCTTTGATTTGAGTGCTTTTTCCTTTGCTTTACATCAAACCGTAGGTACCCAAAGCAAAGGACCAATTTTCCCCATGTTATTTCTGAACAAATTCCCTCCACTTTTTTGACTAGGCCCTAAAGCCTTACCTCAGACTCAACGCAGTCTCACTCCCTGTCCCTCTGGTTGACATTAGTGGAATAACCAGACAATTTTCCCCAATTTAAATTTTGCAGGAGCAGAACTCGTACCCTGCCGCACCGCAGGGCCCTGGACCTGGCAACGCCATGGCCACCCAGCCGGGGGGGCCCGGCAACGGAATGGCGGGTAACCACGGCAACGCAGCCTACCTGTCGGGGCAGGTGGCGGCGGCGCTGAAGCAGCAGCAGCTGATGGAGCAGCAGAAACAGTTCCTACTGGGCCAGAGGCAGCAGCTGATCATGGCCCAACAGGTCAATACCCGGGGTCAAGGGTCATGTACTGCTGGTTCTTCGGTATTGTAGGTAGAATTTGGGTCTTGGATCAGGGTCTAGGAGCAGCTTACCCCACCCTCAATCATAACCACAAAATACAAAGAGAACAGGCTTCGTGGCTCATTCACATGATTGGTTTCAACTTGCCCTATTACTATGTAAAGACAGGATCTCTGTCTGTTCTACCTGACTGGGCCTGCTAGTGCTGGGTCAGCAGTATTCTACATGTTGTCTATTAGTAACATATACACAAGGGGGAGCCATTTGTCTGCATGTAGAAGTGGTTATATGACTGGCAGTTTCACAGTAGGCGCTTTCCATCTCTGATCCTTGTCCAAGAGTATGTATGGGGAGGAATAGCAGTCACCGGTATATGCATGTATGACACATGCATGCTCTAATATGTATGTTTTCTGTGTTTCAGGAGAAACGGCGTCAGCAGCAAGAGCAGCAGCTCCAGAGGCACCTGACCCGTCCCCCTCCCCAGTATCATGACCAACAGAACCAGCAACCTGGGGCACAGAACAACCCCTTCCAGCAGCAGCAGGTCACCCAGTTTACAGGTAAATAAGACCCTATGTCACCACGTTACCTCCAGTGTAGCATAACCCCCCCCAGACACTCCTCCATGGTCTTAAAAGGGTATGTAGGGCTCTAATCCAATCCTCCACCTGAGTTCTGGCTGAAGTGTACAGCCGTTCACTACCCTTTATGGATTTCAGATCATTGAATTGGCAGGATGTAGTTTCCTCCATGTTTAGCCATATTGTTTTAATTCATTACACTAGGGCAGCAAATTTTGTTTTTTGATGACCCAAAAAGTTTTGGAAGTTTCCTTCAACCCAGCTGAATAAACAGGCACAACCCAGTCGCTTGCCACAGCCCGAAACAAATCGACCATGACCTATGTAAAAACCAGGTCTATATAGGTTAGGGGTAAGAGGGCGATTTTGGAACCACAGCTAAACTCTCTACCACTGCTTGCATTTCCCATTGCTATTGAATATGCACCTTTTTGAAAATGTCTGGTCGTGGGCCAGAAGGTTTGCTCGAATGATGTGACTCACACAGAACAACTTTGTTTGGCAGTAAACTAATATTACCTTCATCAATGCAAATGTTGCTTACCGTATGATTCATTTGAATGGTAAACCAGAAATGAGGTCTGTGTTCTCTCGTTGCTGAATACATTTGCTCTTTGTTCTGTGTCTTTGGAGAGAACGGCTGCTGTCTCAATGGTTTCTGTCCTTTTTACTTCATAATGGCATGAAATTATTGTGGTAGCTAGACCATATCAATTCCTTTCTGCTATCTGCGTTCATGAAAGAATAATGACACAGATATGGAGACATGGAAAGCCATTTAAGTATATTGAGAGAGAATTGGTCTTCTCCTGTAATGTGTTTATTGATTAAGATTGCATAAGGATTACACATGTTTTTATAATTCAAAGGTTAGCTTTTCAGTTGTCATGTTTTTGTGACTCGCTTCTTCTGTTGCTTCTTCCTGCAGGCTCGTCACAGCCATTGAGCAACGTGGGCTCGCTGGGAGGCCCTGCCCCCGGAGCTCAGCGAATGTTCCCCCAGACGCAACAAGCCATGATGGGCATGACCATGGGCCAACAGGGTGGTGTTGGCCCCACCCCTGGCGCCCCCCCCGCCTCCAGCCAAACAGACATGAGCCTCTCCTCCTGTGGGGGCGTTATGGATTCTGCCTTACAGCATCAGGTACTCTATAGCAACATGAACATGCACCCCTCACACCCCTCCCAGCAAAGTTCCATGCAGAGGCAGCCTGTAGGCAATATGGGCGCCCCCTACCGACAGAACATGCTATCCCAGCAGCAACACCTTAAAAACCAGCCCAACGCTGCCCTGCTAAAACAACAACAACAACAGCAGCAGCAGTTAGCCAGACTACCCAGCTCCATGCCTGGCGGCAACATGCCCAGTGTTATGCCCAACGCCATGCAGAGCACCCAGAGCCAAGCCTGGCAGCAGCAGGGCATGCAGCAAGCTATGGGTGCCCAACAGTCTCCCTCCAGCAACGGAGGTCTCCCGCCCAATGCCTTTGCCAACCCCAACACCTTCCACATGCAGCAGCAGACCCACATGCCAAACAAAATGCCTGTCGGTAACACCCCCTTCGGCGCCAATGCCAACAGCAGGCCCATGGGCGCCATGAACCCCGCCCAGCAACAGATGATGCAGCAGGCCCAGCAAAGGACTGCAGCCAACCCCCAAGTTTCCCTTGGGCAGCCATTAGGCCCAGGTCAAGTCTTACCCAATCAGCAACAGCAGCAGCAGGGTTCCCAAGGCCAGGGGGTGTTACCGGACCTGGGGGCCTTCGGTCAGCCGCAGGGGGGGCATTCGGTCAGCCAAGGGCTCCAGTGCAGCCAGCAGGGCTACCAGGTCAACAGAACTGCTAACCAACAACAGCAGTTGCCGTTTGGCTACAACACTGGGTCAGGGGCTAGCAGTCTGCCCAGCTTCCCTGGGGAGAGTGACCTGATGGACTCTCTGCTGAAAGGACAGAGCACGCAGGAGTGGATGGACGATCTGGATGAGCTCTTAGCTAGCCACCACTGATGAGTTTTAATTAACGGGTGAGTCTCAATAGTCTAGTGGATTCCTCTTTTCCATCTGCGCCAATGTTAGAGCTGGATGGGTGAGAGCAAGTGTCTGCTAGGCATTCATCTTCCATGTTGTGTTCACCTTGCCTTTTCAAATCAGTAGATTAAGACTGAGAGGAGATGGGGAGAGGAAGCCTTCAGGCAAGTGAGATGCATCCGTTGAGTTGGTGAGAGGGAATGTTGGTGTATGTGTTCCAAACCAATTGCCATTGAAATGCAGGAACAGCGAGGGTTACTAATGGAATCCTGTTACTGTTCTGACACGGCTAAGAGACCGTCATCCTCAGTATTGTGTGTACTGTGTATATAAGTTTAGGAGAATGATTGGATGGGAATGATGGTGTGCAGGACCAAAACCCCTCTGTTGATTCCTATTGGAGTATTTCCCCAAGACTGGGAGACGTATACAGAGAACTTTACTACTATTACTACTACTGAACCTGTGACTCAGTACTAAACCACTGAATCAAGGGTGAATCAAACGCTGCACACACAAACACACACACAAACTTTGCCTACGCTTACCAAACAAGCACCACCACAGTAGAGGTGCATAGTTTGGTTTCATTGCCCCCCTACCCGTCCTCTGTTTGTTAGAAGTTGCGGCCTTAAATGCAAATGAATGCTGTATGTAGCAGAGGTGACCTATTAACACATCCCCCCCTATGTAAAAAGTTGGTGGTGATACACTAGTTATTGCTCATAAATAGACGTCTGCCATCTCTCCGCTACTCTCAAACCAACGACAAGGTGAGCTAAGGAGACTCAACTGTGGCGGCCATATTCATTTGGTTAGCCAGTGCCCATTAGTTGGTAAGTGTGGACCCATATTTTATAAGAGACAAGACTGTTCCTCTGTTAGTTTTGCAATGATCCCCCCCCCCCATGGAGGCAGGTGACAAATGGGGACCTAGTCCCAATATCACGCAATTACACTTTTCAATTATGCTTGTATCAGGTTTCTAAAATGGTCTCCCTTTAGGTTCCTTACCATGTTTGACCAGGTTACACACGAAAATCACTGTCTTTATTAAACATTCAGTCCACTGTCATTTCAATAACCAAGCTATAAGATAATGTATGGATAGTGGAAATCATTGCATTAAGACACATTTTACTTTTGCCTTCAGACACATTGCAGACAATCTTTTTACCATACCCTTGAACGACAGTACAGCCAGACTCTTGTAAATATTTGAATTTGTTCATCCTCTTTTGTGTCAGGCTCCTTGTACATTTTTCTATATTATTTTGTATGTATGCTTTTTCCTATTGTTCTGAAGATGGATCTTATTTTTATATGTATATTGCAGTGGATTTTTGTAAGTATTTTATACTTTTAATATGCGTCTCTGTAAAACAAGAGTATTATGTAAATATAGTTATTTAGAAACGGACCCTGTGTTTTGTCTTAGTTTTTTTGTGTGCGTGTGCGTGAATTATAACTGGCAAGCATTAAAGTATTAATATTAAGTGCTAATGTAAGGTATGAGTATAATCCTGTAGAACATTGAATTCCTATGTTTCCCATTCCACTTAATCATGATGATGATAATGATTTACTTTCTTCCATCTGTTTTCTTGTCCTTTCTTGTAATTCTTTTTGCATCATATATCACAGGAATGGCCAGCTCCAGTCTTCGGGGGCCTGACTGATGAGCCTGACACACTTTTGCCCCAACCCTAGCTGACACACACTGGACTCAAAATCTACTATTCATGGTCTCCAGTTTAGAATGTAATACGTTTATTAACTTGAAGTTTAATCAGATGTGCTGGGGAAAACGTGTCACTGACACTAATCAGGACCCAGAGGACTGGAGTTGCCCAACCCTGATACACTACGTATTTGTTTCAGAACACTTCTACATGAATGTGGCTGCTACCATGATTACGGATAATCCTGAATGAATCCTGAATAATGACGAGTGAGAAAGTTAGACACACAAATATCATACCCCCAAGGCATGCTAACCTCTCACCATTACCCTCTTAACTTAATCACTCATCATTATTCATTATTTATTCATGATTATCTGTAATCATGGTAGCATCCACATTCATGTAGAAGTGTTCAGAAACATACTCTATCCTTATTTACAATAAAAGTGACAATGCACCCAACAAGTTTGTAGTCACAAGCTTGATCTAGTCTGTGTGGTAGGAATATAGGACCAAATAGTAAACTATTGACTAAATGTAATACACTGTGAATTTGTCCAAATAACTATGACACCTTCAAATGGGGGGACTAGATGCATAATGCTTTCATTTCTTAAACGGTAAAACGTGTATGAAAATATGCTCAAATAAAAGGTGACATTCTTTACTGTCGCCTCATATTAAACGTTTGATCAAAAATTCTGGAGTATAGAGCTAAATTAAAAGTGTTTGCTTCACTGTCCAAATAAATGCGTAGGGGAGTATATAGCATCTATGCTGATATAGCATTGATAGACATACGTAGACAGACATGAAAGTCTGCTCCTTGACCATTGCACTGGGCTAGCAGGGGTGTAATCATTGTGCCGATTATGTTGCAAAAAGTTTCTTAAGCGGAAGAAGCATAACGAACCGGGGAGGGACATACCTACATTTATCCAATACAAACTCTCGTTTTAGTTGCAAAATGGAAGGAACTGGTTGGACTAATGATCAAACCCCTGAAGACACATTCCATTGGATAATAAATTACCCACATGATCCAGGCCACTCTAAGATCAGGAAGTCGCAGCCTCTCGCCCTGAGTTGACACCTATCTGTTCACTCAGTCAGGGAAACAGTTAGCATCTGAACACCAGGTTGGAAGGGCAGTCTCTTTTAGCTCTAAGACATGCTGGATCAGGTAGTGCTCATTGCAGGAGTAACAGTGTTGGTATGTTAGAGCAAGGTAAGTTGTTCACTATACGTTTATAGCTTTATGCAGCGTTTACATTGTTGGAATGGCTACCTGCAGATTAACGTGTGTGTGTCTATTTGGCGCAGTTTACTTCTCACTCCAGGTGATCTACGCCAGACGCAAGTATTTAGTCTCACCGCCCAGCACCTCGGGACCCCCAGAGTTTGAGAGGGTCTTCAGAGCTCAGTAAGTCTGCTAGTGCTGGTACATCAGAAATGTTTACTAATGTCTTTACTTACTTTACATACAGTGGGGGAAAAAAGTATTTAGTCAGCCACCAATTGTGCAAGTTCTCCCACTTAAAAAGATGAGAGAGGCCTGTAATTTTCATCATAGGTACACGTCAACTATGAAAGACAAATTGAGAATTTTTTTCTCCAGAAAATCACATTGTAGGATTTTTAATGAATTTATTTGCAAATTATGGTGGAAAATAAGTATTTGGTCACCTACAAACAAGCAAGATTTCTGGCTCTCACAGACCTGTAACTTCTTCTTTAAGAGGCTCCTCTGTCCTCCACTCGTTACCTGTATTAATGGCACCTGTTTGAACTTGTTATCAGTATAAAAGACACCTGTCCACAACCTCAAACAGTCACACTCCAAACTCCACTATGGCCAAGACCAAAGAGCTGTCAAAGGACACCAGAAACAAAATTGTAGACCTGCACCAGGCTGGGAAGACTGAATCTGCAATAGGTAAGCAGCTTGGTTTGAAGAAATCAACTGTGGGAGCAATTATTAGGAAATGGAAGACATACAAGACCACTGATAATCTCCCTCGATCTGGGGCTCCACGCAAGATCTCACCCCGTGGGGTCAAAATGATCACAAGAACGGTGAGCAAAAATCCCAGAACCACACGGGGGGACCTAGTGAATGACCTGCAGAGAGCTGGGACCAAAGTAACAAAGCCTACCATCAGTAACACACTACGCCGCCAGGGACTCAAATCCTGCGGTGCCAGACGTGTCACCCTGCTTAAGCCAGTACATGTCCAGGCCCGTCTGAAGTTTGATAGAGTGCATTTGGATGATCCAGAAGAGGATTGGGAGAATGTCATATGGTCAGATGAAACCAAAATAGAACTTTTTGGTAAAAACTCAACTCGTCGTGTTTGGAGGACAAAGAATGCTGAGTTGCATCCAAAGAACACCATACCTACTGTGATGCATGGGGGTGGAAACATCATGCTTTGGGGCTGTTTTTCTGCAAAGGGACCAGGACGACTGATCCGTGTAAAGGAAAGAATGAATGGGGCCATGTATCGTGAGATTTTGAGTGAAAATCTCCTTCCATCAGCAAGGGCATTGAAGATGAAACGTGGCTGGGTCTTTCAGCATGACAATGATCCCAAACACACCGCCCGGGCAACGAAGGAGTGGCTTTGTAAGAAGCATTTCAAGGTCCTGGAGTGGCCTAGCCAGTCTCCAGATCTCAACCCCATAGAAAATCTTTGGAGGGAGTTGAAAGTCCGTGTTGCCCAGCGACAGCCCCAAAACATCACTGCTCTAGAGGAGATCTGCATGGAGGAATGGGCCAAAATAACAGCAACAGTGTGTGAAAACCTTGTGAAGACTTACAGAAAACGTTTGACCTGTGTCATTGCCAACAAAGGGTATATAACAAAGTGTTGAGAATCTTTTGTTATTGACCAAATACTTATTTTCCACCATAATTTGCAAATAAATTCATTAAAAATCCTACAATGTGATTTTCTGGATTTTTTTTCTCATTTTGTCTTTCATAGTTGACGTGTACCTATGATGAAAATTACAGGCCTCTCTCATCTTTTTAAGTGGGAGAACTTGCATAATTGGTGGCTGACTAAATACTTTTTTCCCCCACTGTACATATCATTTAAGCAATTAATTGACGTGTCATTCTTCACCTGCACTCAGAAATTGATGGCACTTGAGAAATGACTTAGTCTTGAGAAATACCCTAGAGAATTGACCTAGTCTTGGGAAATGTCCATGCCTTGAGAAATATCCCAAAGAAATGTTCTAGTGTTGAGAAATATCCTAGAGAAATGTCCTAGTCTTATCAAACACTTTGGGAGCATTATACTAGTGTGGGTGGGTATTTAGTTTTTGCTCTACTTGAGAAATGTCCCCCAATATTTAGCAGGTAACATACAGACCATAGATGTAGCCAGTAGACCTGTGTGCTTGCTATACAGTGCATTCGGAAAGCATTCAGACCCCTTGATTTTTCCACATTTTGTTACGTTAGTCTTATTCTAAAATGGATTCATGCACAAACAAGGTGTGCGCATGAACGAATAAGATAACAAAATTATGCAAACTGAATTGTACCTTGCATGGTGGAAAAATACACATTTGATTTAATTGTATATCACAACACTTAATGTGTTGTGAACAGTGTTATGAAATGTAATATTTGTAATTGTATATAATTGCCTTTATGTTGCTGGACACCAGGAAGAGGATCCTTAATAAATACAAATGTCCCACCAGTGGCAAATCTGGTGTTTTTAGATAGAATTCAAGCTATATTAGATCAAATACAGACAGTAATTATTATTTTTGCAGGCGGCCTAAATCATACATTCAATCAGATTGGCAGACACTGCAACAAAAAAGGCAGATTCAAGGAACCTCCAAAGAGGCTGAACAATGTCATCTCTACAAATAATTTTACAGGACACCTGGAGATGACTATTCCAAACTACAAAAGACTACTCATTTTTTTTCTCAAAGTAAGAAAAGCTATTCAAGAATTGACTACATTTGTATTTCCAAAAATGCTCTCAACAATTTACTGGGTTCAAAAATCTACGTCCTGGTGATATCGGATCAGTGTCCGGTATCATGCTTAATTACACCAACAAAGTACACTTAGTGACAGAATATGGAGAATGAACAGAGCACATCTTTTAAGACTAGAAATTGATTAAATATGCACTATGCAGAAATAGTTTGCCTAATTTCAGTTTGTGACAAAACAAACAAGCAAGTATAGTGTAGACAATCATTGTACCATAAACCACAGTGAAATATATTGTAATAATAATAATATTGTATATTCAGCTGTTTTGAAGCTGGTGTACAAAACCAAAAGTAAAAGACGCAAAAACTAAACTTAAGGACGGGAAGCATAGAAATGGCACACAAAGAACAGATCTGCCACCTCTTAGACTTGCATTCAATGAGTGACAGATCTATAACACAAATGTCTATGTGAATTTGGTCCGGTCTACCCAAAAGTTACATATTGCCGCTTTAAATACGTAAATGAACAAATTAAAAACTGTTACCATTACAAATGTAGACATAGAGGACAAAGAAAATGCGATTTAATTACAATTTTAAAAGCTTCTATGAAAATCTATATAAATCAGAATTAAACAACAGTTGGACGGATCCTACAGCCTTCTTAGACTCAACAACTCTTGAAGCAATTATCAGCAGGAAACTCACTAAAAACGGATCACCCAAAAATAAATATTAGACACTGTTAAAACATTTGCGCGGAGAAAAGCTTAACACTTTTACACAAATGACAACACACGTCATGCAATTCAGTGCTTCCTAGTTCCATGTGTCAAACAGTTATTTCAGTTATATTAAAACCAGGAAAATCTGGAGTCCCTGCTGATTACAGACCCATAAGTTTAATAAATTATGACAAAATAATAACAAAGCTCATAGGCAATAGAATGGAAGTAGTCTTACCAGACTTGATACATATCAATCAAACAGGGTTTATTAAAAATACACTTACAAACAAATACAAGAACATGTTTTTTTTTTTTTTTTTTTTTTTTTCATGGGAAATGGATCAGCTTAATATTGCAGATAGATTGTATCT
Organism: Coregonus clupeaformis; assembly: GCF_020615455.1. Classification (NCBI taxonomy): domain Eukaryota; kingdom Metazoa; phylum Chordata; class Actinopteri; order Salmoniformes; family Salmonidae; genus Coregonus; species Coregonus clupeaformis. The sequence goes on along the minus strand of NC_059194.1, from coordinate 9,824,893 downwards.
TCTATCAATGTAATTGTCTGCATCACTTCCAATCCCCCATTTTTTTTTTTTTTTTTTTTTATATATATACTCCCCTTTATTACTTTTCAACCCCACCATCCTTTCCCTACTTGGAGTAAATTAGTGAACAACAATGCCCAGGTCTCTACTTCCGGTCTATACTTACTATCTACACCTTATGGACACAGTTAATTTTACAATAATTCTATTATATATATACATATATATATATACATATACATACATACATATATATCATTATTATTATTATTTATTAATTTTTTGCTCCTGAACTACTTCTACTCTCAACCTCTCCGATCGTTTTCATGATGTCCATCCGGTTTGCTTCTATATGCCATATCTTTCTAACTGTGCTCTTTCCCAAAAGCTCCCAACATACAGCCTATATACTTATTATGGACACAGTATGCTTTACATTATTAGCTATCTTTGTTATTATTTGTTGTTATTTGTTATTAGTCCCATCCTTCAACTCTATTCAATACCTCCCATCTATCTCTTAACACCATCCATATCGGATTTCTATTTGCCATATATATTTCAACCGTGCTGTGATGTTTTACAATAATTCTGAACCTTTCTATTCTCATTGCTTCTACAGATTGAGAGTTAAAAATAAACAGCTTTGCTAAAAGTATTATTATATTATTGATTGATTGACTATGACTTTTCAGATCACCCAGTAATGCTATCTGCAAGGTTAGTTCCAGGTAAATATTGCAATCCTTTAGCCATTCCTGGACCTGTGTCCAAAAACAAGCTACAAATGGACAGAACCAAAACAAATGGTCCAATGATTCCGTCTCTTCACAGCAAAATCTGCAGAGCTGGGAAGATTGTATCCCCCATATAAATAACATTCTATTGGTAGCAAGGATTTTATATAGTAATTTAAATTGAAAGATTCTAATTTTTTGAATCCGGTGTCGCTTTTGCGTGTCAGTTCATAAACACTATGCCATGGGATCGGTACATCAAAGATCTCTTCCCAACTATTTTGCAATCTATATGGGACGGCTGTCAATCCTTTGGTCCTTAAGTGAAACTGATATATTTTTTTATTTATCACAGTTTTCCTTAACCAATTATGTTCTTTAATGCAAGGCCGACAGACAAGTTCCTTACTTTCTCCCCCCTTCCACTTTCCTCTTCCATTTTTGCGGTAATGCTGCCATTATTTGGTTGTAATTTTGGGTAGAGCAGACATTTCCATATGTTTTTGTTAGCTGCATGTGCGTCATAACTCCACCAGTCCTACCGATGATATCATTTACAAAGATTATACCTTTTTTAAACATTCTGTCAAAAAATAAAGGTTTTTTGTCAATTAGTATATTTGAATTTAACCACAATATTTGTTGCATTATTTGTTCTGTCGTTTCTGGAGGATTAAATTGAAATTGCAACCAACTTTCTATGGCTTGTTTTAGAAATAGTGACATTTGGGAGATTATTTCCTTTTCAAATAACTGAAAGTGTGAGGTTGTAATCTGAATAAAGGGAAAAAGGCCTTTCTTGAACATTGGGTGAGACAATCTTACTAATTTGCTTGAGAACCAGTTCGGATTTAAGTATAACTTTTGTAAGACTGAAGCTTTTAGTGATAGGTCTAATGCTTTAATATTTAATAATTTCTGTCCTCCGAATTCATATTCATTATATAAATATGCTCTTTTAATTTTGTCTGGCTTGCCGTTCCAAATAAAATTGAATATTTTTTTCTCATATAATTTAAAAACTGTTCGCTAGGCGTAGGCAAGACCATAAGCAAATAGGTAAACTGTGATAATACTAATGAGTTAATCAGGGTGATTTTTTCCACAAATTGACAGGTATTTTCCTTTCCATGGTAGTAAGATCTTATCTATTTTTGCTAATTTTCTATTAAAATTTATTGAAGTGAGATCATTTATTTCCTTTGGGATATGTATTCCGAGTATATCCACATCACCATCAGACCATTTTATTGGTAAACTACATGGTAATGTAAAAATTGTATTTTTTAGTGATCCAATACGTAATATAGTACATTTGTCATAATTTGGTTGTAATCCAGAGAGGTTAGAAAATGTATCTAGATCCTCTATGAGGCTGTGGAGGGATTCTAGTTGTGGATTTAAAAAAAAACATGAATCATCAGCGTACAATGCCACCTTTGTTTTTAAGGTCTTTATTTCTAATCCTCTGATATTATTATTAGATCTGATTTTAATCGCTAACATCTCGATGGCCACAATAAATAGATATGCCGATAGTGGACAACCTTGTTTCACTCCTCTTGACAGTTTAAAACTTTCTGAGAAATAGCCATTATTTACTATTTTACACCTAGGGTTACTATACATGATTTTGACCCATTTTATAAGAGATTCTCCAAAATTGAAATGCTCCAGGCATTTATATATAAACCCCAGTCGAACTTTATCAAATGCCTTTTCAAGTCTGCTATGAATAGCAGGCCTGGTTTCCCATATTTTCCATAGTGTTCTAATGTTTCCAATACTTGCCTTATATTATCTCCAATGTATCTTCCATGTAAAAAACCTGTCTGATTAGAATGAATAATATCCGGCAATACCTTTTTAATTCTATGCGCTATACATTTTGCTAGGATTTTTGCATCACAACACTGAAGTGTAAGGGGCCTCCAATTTTGTAAATGGACTGGATCTTTATATTTTCCACTTGTATCCTGTTTCAGTAATAATGAGATCAGTCCTTCTTCTTGAGTGTCAGATAATCTACCATTTACATAGGAGTGGTTAAAACATGCTAATAACGGTCCTCTTAGTATATCAAAAAGGTTTGGTATACCTCGACTGGTATGCCATCCAACCCTGGAGTTTTCCCAGACTTAAAGTCTTTAATTGCATCCAGAAGTTCCTCCTCTGTAATTTCACCTTCACATGAGTCTTTCTGTGTGGCTGTTAATTTGACATTATCAATAGAAAAAAATCTCTACAATTAGCTTCAGTTAGAGGAGATGGAGGTGACTGAAAAGAAAACATATGCTTAAAGTACTTTGTTTCTTCCTTCAAAATGTCATTTGGTGAATCATGGGTGACTCTGTCAATTGTAACCAGTTTCATTAAGTTCTTTTTGGTAGCATTCCTATGTTGAAGATTAAAAAAGAATTTTGTGCATTTTTCCCCATATTCCATCCAGTTTGCTTTATTTTTATAATATGTTACACTTGATCTTTCTTGAATAAGTTTCTCCATTTCTTTTTGTTTTTCCTCTAATTTATTCTGAGCCTCTATGTTACAGTTTTTATTGCCATCTATCTGTTCTGTTAGACTTTCTATTTCCTTTCTTAGTATAAACTCTTTTGACCTAAATTGCTTTTGTTTTCGAGATGAGTACTGAATTGCATGGCCTCTAAAGGCACATTTAAAGGTGTCCCATACAATAAGGGGATTCGCTGTACCTCTGTTATGTTGGAAAAAATCAGTTATAAATTCCTTTGTTCTAATTATAAATAAATTATCATCCAATAGGCTTTGATTAAATTTCCAATATCCTCGCCCACGTGGAAATTCAGTAAGAGTAATATATATGCCTATTACATGATGGTCTGACCGCATTCTGTCCCCTATCAACACTTTTTTTACTTTTGGTGCCAACGAGAATGAGATAAGAAAGAAGTCAAGACGACTAGCTTGATTCAGTCTCCGCCATGTATATCTCACTAGATCAGTATATTTAAGCCTCCATATATCTACTAGTTCTAATGTATCCATGACATTCACAATTTCCTTAAGAGCATGTGGGTGATTGTTTGTGGTGTGATTTCCTTTACGGTCCATTGAGCTATTTAAAACAGTATTATAATCCCCCACCATAATAATATTGTCTTGAGTTGCTTGCAGGCTTGATAATTTATTATATATATTGTCAAAGAATTGTGGATCATCATTATTTGGTCCATAAAGGTTAATGAGCCATATCTGTTTATGGTCCAATAACATATTTAAAATAATCCATCTACCTTGTGTATCTATTTGTACAATTTGCACATTTGGATCGAAATTACTATTAATTAATATCATCACCCCTTTTGAATTTCTTTGCCCATGGGAGAAGTATATTTCCCCCATTCTTTTTTCCACGCTACTTCATCTCGAATTGTTGAATGAGTTTCCTGTATACAATAGATATTATATTCCTTCTCTTTGAGCCATGTAAATATTGTTCTTCTTTTGTTATTATCAGCTAAGCCATTACAATTATAACTGGCTATACTTATTTCACCATACACCATAATGAGATACAAGTTTCAAGTCTATTTATCATTATATATGTTTGTAAATTTACCAATAAAAAATAGCGTAATGATTGAGTGTCCATATAGCTGTACCGTGATATTTGCATTGCTACGGAGTAGCCCTTCAATTGTTCTCCACTAATTCCCCCGCTAAAGCCCCTTCCCATCCCAAGTTGAGCCGTCATCGCCGTGATCAGCATCCCACCCACGTCCCTTCGTATCCCTAAGGCCCCGAGAGGCCAGGACCCATCCATCGAAAACAGCACATAGTGCCACCCACAAAACAAAAGCAGGTCAACCGCCAAAAGCATTTCCAATGCTTTCACCTCTATATATATATATATCTATTTATTTATTTTTTAATTATGCATATCCTATTTTTCATCATTATCAATTAATATGCGTAATAATGTCGGCAGTTCACGCGTAGGATTCTAACATATAACCCGGATTGCCATTGTATTACATTTAATTCCTTGACAAGTAATCATTATCCCAGCAAATAATTCCCTGCGGTCCATCCCATACCCTCCCCCCCAACATCCCCACCCCCCCACAACAGACGTCAGACAAGCACACACGCACATACTCACATACTCCAACACACTCAACCCTCCCCTCCACAGTCCACCATAAAAACAGATACTCAACAGCTGTTATATCCCAGAGCCCAACTCGAGAAATAACTTGATCTACGAGTGCAGATACAGTTAAAGCTGACTGAGAAAGCATGCAGATTGAGTAGAAATTGATAACAATGTGAGATTTGATTAATCTACTTAATCCATGTCAAGTCCTAGGTGATGGAGATCAGATCCACCCTCTTCACCTGAGACACAAACACTCTGATCCCCTGTTTTAACCATTTTCCCAAGCATCTCCATGCGATCAGACCTTTGATTATTTTGTGCCACCTGGGCTACAGTGATAAACCCCCTCTCTGATTGTCCGAGTGTGACCCCCTCCCCATGGGTTACTGCAGCCAGTGTTGCCAGCACTGCCACTACCTGGGTGGGCGTACCCCACCGGAATCCCCACCGGCTAGGTAAAAGGTCGTCAAGGTTCTCATTAGCAGCTTTGAGAATTTCCTTGTATATTATGCTCTCCCATCAGGGGGCTCTGGCTTTGTATGACCAACCCTGCCAGGCAGGCTCAGAATCTTGAGGGGGCGGTGCTGCTCAAGTAGGTCTCTGACCGTATTTTTCTCTGTTTAGGCTGCATATTCACAGCAGGTCCAAAAAGAGATGGGAACTTCTCTTTGGTGTATAGGTCAGCTCAGGTGGGTGTCAAGGTTATAGGGTTAGGGATCTTTCCATCATGATAGGACAATGGAAAATTAGATTAGTTGTATACTATATTTAAAAATGTATATCCCTCATCCACACAAAATTGACAGCTCTCTCTCTGTACCCCTGCTCCCAGACCCCCGGTCGGCTCCGGGATATGCAACCATTTCCCCTCTCACTCATTTAACGCCGCACCTTTTCAAACACAAAAATGCATACCACATGGTTGACTGGGGAAGAAATGAGCCGAGCGTGCAAACGCACCCGCATCCACATCTGCCGCAAGGGGGAAAGGACGCCAGAGAGAACACAGGACCAACCACAACAACCATCCGCCAAAACAACAACCTCCCGCCAAAAAAAGCCATGTTCTAATTATTTGTATTTAAATATGTATTATTCTGCTTGTTATATCGTTTTATACAATACTATACTTACTATAAATGTCATTTAATATTACAATCCCTATCAGGTGCTCCAATATTTGACTCCTCTATTACCACTTAGAATAGCCATGGAGTAGTCTTTGTGTCTCTGAACATTTGGTTGTCAATATATAATTTATCCACCACTAATGCAACACGCTTCCCTTTTAATCTGTTTTCCTTGAAGATTGGATACAGAACTTTGCGCCTTTCTACAATCTCCCTCGGGAACTGATCATTCATGCCTATTTTTGTGCCAGCAAGTCTTTTTCCCAGGCTCTTCACCATAGCTTTCTCCTTAAAAAACGCAAATTTGGCAACGATTGGGCGCTCATATTTCTGTCCTCTTTTTCCTAAACGATGTACACGTTCGAGTTGGATTTTATCGACAGCCTCGAGTGGGATTTAGTAGCTGTATGCAGGAAGTCCTTCATAACATTCTCTGTTATTTCTCCCTCCTTTTCCTGAATACCGGTAAGTACTAGATTTTCCCTCATCGATCTAGTTTGAATGTCTAGTAAGGCTGCTTTCAGAAGATTGTTCTCATTTTTTAGTTCCCTAACGTTCGTTTCTATTTTAGAGACTGTCACTTTTAATTCTTTGGTTTCTTTCTCCATTACCAAAGCTTTTTCGTCACTCATTTGAAGACTCGCTTTCAACTCTTTACGTCTTTACTGACCAGTTCTAGTATGCCCAATTTGTCATTTATCGACTTCAACAGATCGCTTTCCACACTTACCATACCTAGTGGTGAAAAGCATATGTCATCCGTATCAGTTGAAGAGTCGCGTTTTCTTTTGGGGATCGGCTCTCCTCGCTTATCTTCCGCCATGTTTGGGTGTTGCGTGTTGATGTAATATTTGTCGATATATTTCTCTAGCCTTATGATCTGTTTTATGTTATTATCCAGATTGAATTATATTAACTGCGAATATATGAAATGCTAATATTTAGTCTAACTTACTGATTTTGAATATTATGTTTTTATCTTGAGGTGGTTTGTACCGCTTTCTATTCAATACGCCATCTTGTCTATGCGCGCCCCCTCCCTATACAAGAACATGTTTCAGTTTAATACAATATGCAAAAAAACAAGATATAGATTTATCAATAATGGCGCACAATTGGCCTAGAGTTGTCCAGGGTAGGGGAGGGTTTGGCCGGCAGGGATGTTCTTGTTCCATCGCGCACTAGCGACTCCTGTGGTGGGCCGGGCGCAGTGCACGCTGACTTGGTCGCCAGGTGTACGGTGTTTCCTCCGACACATTGGTGCGGCTTGCTTCCGGGTTAAGCGGGCACTGTGTCAAGAAGCAGTGCGGCTCAGTTGGGTTGTGTTTCGGAGGACGCACGACTCTCGACCTTCGCCTCTCCCGTGTCCGTATGGGAGTTGCAGCGATGGGACAAGACTGTAACTACTAATTGGATACCACAAAATTGGGGAGAAAAAGGGGGTAAAATACACACAAAAAAATGAAAATGAAACCTATTCTACAAGAACCAATATCACTCCATAAAAACACAACCCTATGCAACAATCCTTGGATAGCTTTTAAGAATTCACCGATAAATTGGTCCACATAGAAACCTAAAGTTTTATATCAATACATTTTTATTTGAAATCTTTTTGACATCAGAGAAATCTTGAGGGAATCCTGTTTGAGTCAAAAGGATATTGATAGGTAAGATATACAAAAAAATTGTAGAGAGCCTATCCAATTGACAATCTCTATTGGATTATTAAACTATTAGAACCAAGACTTAAAAATAACTGATATTGGCACAATATGGAGGATGTGGTGGAACATAACTAATGAAAATGTACGCTTAATCCAGTATAAATTAATGTATAGAATTTATTACATGAGACCAAATTCTACAGCACAACGGAAGAGTCATGTCTTAAGTGTAAAACTAACAATGACTCAATAATCCACGCCTTCTGGGAATGCTATAAAGTCCAAAAGTTATAGGCAGAGTTAGAAAGTTAGCTCTCAGAAATATTACAATGTAAATGTACTTTTAAGACTTGGCATATGTGCATATTTCAAGACATGGCATATGATGGTGCAATGAGATACCCGATGGGTTGGACAATACTTTTCTCGTCAATCATCTTGGAAAAAAATGGAAATCAACCAATCCTCCATCTTAACACAATGGAAAGGTCAAGTGCTTTATTATCTAAGTGTTGAAAGTGTGTGAGCGACGGAGGAAAAACAACATGGTGCAGTTTGAGGCCACGTGGTTGAGAGTGCGGGCGCTAGAGAAGGGGTGTGAGCAGGTTGGTCTGGGCAGGGGTGATGTAGATGTTTGTGTGCGTCTGTATGTTGTCGTTTGTATGTGTATGTTTTGTATTGTTTAAAAAAAACTAAATCTTACACAAAATAAAAAGGAAATCACTGATATGGCGTATTAGATTAGTGATTCTCAAGAAAGGAAGTAAGGAGTGATTCATTTTCAAGTATAGGGTCAGAATCAGAGCCATGAGTTGGGGCACAGTGTTCTCTCATGATTAAATGGCAGCAGAAGGCACATTCTACATGTGGATACTATTCTATTTGCAGAGTTGTCACAATGGGGTGGTCGGTTTACTATTAGCTGGCTAGCCTTTTGGGGGCCCTAAGCAAGATACTCATTTTGCCCTGGGGAGACATTTGAGCATTTAAATCTAATTTCCTGCAATTCTACACATTTTTCCATGACTTACAGTGCATTCGGAAAAGCATTCAGACCCCTTGACTTTTTCCACATTTTGTTACGTTACGTTACAGCCTTATTCTAAAATTGATTAAATAAATACATGTCCTCATCAATCTACACACAATACCCCATAATGACAAAGCAAAAACAGGTTTTTAGACATTTTTGCAAATGTATAAAAAAAAAAAAACATACCTTATTTACATAAGTATTCAGACCCTTTGCTATGACTCGAAATTGAGCTCAGGTGCATCCTTTTCCATTGATCATCCTTGATGTTTCTACAACTTGATTTGGAGTTCACCTGTGGTGAATTCAATTGATTGGACATGATTTGGAAAGGCACACACCTGTCTATATAAGGTCCCACAGTTGACAGTGCATGTCAGAACAAAAACCAAGCCATGAGGTCGAAGGAGTTGTCCTTAGAGCTCCGAGACAGGATTGTGTCGAGGCACAGATCTGGGGAAGGGTACCAAAACATTTCTGCAGCATTGAAGGTCCCCAAGAACACAGTGGCCTCCATTATTCTTAAATGGAAGAAGTTTGGAACCACCAAGACCCTTCCTAGAGCTGGCCGCCCGGCCAAACTGAGCAATGGGGGAGAAGGGCCTTGGTCAGGGAGGTGACCAAGATCCCGAAGGTCACTCTTACAGAGCTGCAGAGTTCCTCTGTGGAGATGGGAGAATGTTCCAGAAGGACAACCATCTGTACAGCACTCCACTAATCAGGCCTTTATGGTAGAGTCGGACAGAAGACACTCCTCAGTAAAAGGCACATGACAGCCCGCTTGGAGTTTGCCAAAAGGCACCTAAAGACACTCAGACCATGAGAAACAAGATTCTCTGGTCTGATGAAACCAAGCGTCACGTCTGGAGGAAACCTGGCACCATCCCTACGGTGAAGCATGGTGGTGGCAGCATCATGCTGTCGGTCTCACGGTAATTGACCGTTAATTAACAAACACATTTAGCATCTCTTGGCTTCCACACATAGCCTACAAGCCACTGATGCAGACCTTTGGAACATCTACATTTAAAAAAGTCTAATAAATCCATGTAATATAGCCTACACCTTCACAGAAGCATGATATGAATAAAATGTAGTCTATTTCAGAAGAACAGAATAGCATACTCTGAGTTGTCCTTATGTTAGGTCCTGATCTGGCTATGCCAAATGGTTCATTTAGCAGACAAGATTTGCTAAGAATTCAGTGTCATTCTTTTATAGTATGAAGAATACAAATGAACAAAGCTGAATAAAATAGAAAGGATATTTTCTCTAAATTTGAGTGAGTGTGCACATGTGGCTATTCTGTGTTGAGCGCTTAACAAATAAATAGGTATTCCTATATGCTTAATTTAGAGTTATTAATATAACTAGTTGTTCTACAAACTTTGGGCTATATGTTTTGATTTTTAATACATTGTAAGGCTGAATGATGCGACTAATGATTTGGGGAAAGTATTTTGAAAGCATGAGCTCTGCTGTTTTTTGCGCAGGCTGTACACACTTCATCATTCACAATTTGACAAGCACTTGATAATGCCTTTGAATTTCACGGCAGCATCACCTTTGTGTGGCTGTAATGCACCCTAAAAAAATCTATGCCTTTTGCGGCCAGTGGCCGTTGTGCCCTTCTCCCCGAGTGCTGCTCGCTCTGAAGCACCTCTCACTCACATGGCTCTCCATCACGTGATTGGGTCTTTCTCACATGCTGCAAGTGAAGACAGACACATCGGGGACGTAACTGTGCGCGTCCTTATCCAATTCCGAGGTGCATATTGAAGATAATGAAAGAACTGTCCACATTCACTTTTCGTCAGCCAACAAGATGAGTAGGCCTAACGAACCGCAAAAACACTAGCCTTTGTCAGTCTACTATCCCCCATAGTACAAAAGTCGACCTATTCTGTGCGAGAAATAAATATTCCAAGCATAGTCTGGGACAGTTGTGGGATACGATAGATCCCAAATTAATACAACCACTAGCATCAAAAAAACTTTTTTACGCAACAGATCAGAATGTTTAGCTTAAAATGTTGATAAACTATTAGGCTATTTCTTCACAATATAAGCGCAGTAATACGCACATGGCAGTAGGCTATAAGCGCAAATGTTCCATTAGCGGGAAAAGACCATTATCAAAAGTGACCTCAAATGCAATTATGCATGTAATGCTTTTATTATAAAGGTGCATTTTTATGGTGAAAATGATCTTCCCCAACATTTAGACTCATGCGCTGCTTATGTATGCTAGTTAGGCTCTACACACCTTGTAAAGGGGATTAATGTGCTTAATTTTAAGAAGTTATTTGGCCACTTTAGTAGTGATACAAACCTTATCAAAACATATAGGCCTATGGGCTAGGCTACATGAGGTGAGCGACTATGATTCGAAAAAGTTGCAAAAAAAAGGCATTATTTCTTATAATGGCCATTCACAAGTGATCATATCATTCACAAGTGATAGGCTAATATTGTCACCCATCAGACTATTCTTGATTTAATCTTGTCTTTACATATAGTAAATAATATACAGTACCAGTCAAAAGTTTGGACACCTACTCATTCAAGGCTTTTCTTTATTTTGTACAATTTTCTACATTGTAGAATAATAGTGAAGACATCAAAACTATGAAATAACACATATGGAATCATGTAGTAACCAAAAAAGTGTTTTAAAAAATCAAGATATTCTTCAAAGTAGCCACCCTTTGCCTTGATGACAGTTTTGCACATTCTTGGCATTCTCTCAACCACCTTCATGAGGAATGCTTTTCCAACAGTCTTGAAGGAGTTCCCACATATGCTGAGCACTTGTTGACTGCTTTTCCTTCACTCTGCGGTTCAACTCATCCCAAACCATCTCAATTGGGTTGAGGTTGGGTGATTGTGGAGCCCAGGTCATCTGATGCAGCACTCCATCACTCTCCTTGGTCAAATAGCCCTTACACAGCCTGGAGGTATGTTTTGGGTCATTGTCCTGTTGAAAAACAAATGATAGTCCCACTAAGCGCAAACCAGATGGGATGGCGTATCACTACAGAATGCTGTGGTAGCCATGCTGGTTAAGTGTGCCTTGAATTCTAAGTAAATCACTGACAGTGTAACCAGCAAAGCACCCCCACACCATCACACCTCCTCCATGCTTCACGATGGAAACCACACGTGGAGATCGTCCGTTCACCTACTCTGCATCTCACAAAGACACGGCGGTTGGAACCAAAAATCTCACACTTGGACTATTCAGACCAAAGGACAGATTTCCACCGGTTTAATGTCCATTGCTTGTGTTTCTTGGCCCAAGCAGGTCTCTTCTTCTTATTGGTGTCCTTTAGTAGTGATTTCTTTGCAGCAATTCGACCATGAAGGCCGGATTCACGCAGTCTCCTCTGAACAGTTGATGTTGAGATGTGTCTATTACTTGAACTCTGAAGCATTTATTTGGGCTGCAATCTGAGGTGCAGTTAACTCTAATGAACTTATCATCTGCAGCAGAGGTAACTCTGGGTCTTCCTTTCCTGTGGCGGTCCTCATGAGAGCGAGTTTCATAGCGCTTTATGGTTTTTGCGACTGCACTTGAAGAAACTTTCAACGTTCTTGAAATGATCTGTATTGGCTGACCTTCATGTCTTAAAGTAATGAAGGACTGTCGTTTCACTTTGCTTATTTTAACTGTTCAAGCCATAAATGGACTTGGTCTTTTACCAAATAGGGATGTCTTCTGTATACCATCCCTACCTTGTCACAACACAACTGATTGGCTCAAACGCATTAAGAAGGAAATAAATTCCACTAATTAACGTTTAACAAGGCAGACCTGTTAATTGAAATGCATTCCAGGTGACTAACTCATGAAGCTTGTTGAGAGAATGCCAAGAGTGTGCAAAGCTGTCATCAATGCAAAGAGTGTCTACTTTGAAGAATCTCAAATATAAAATATTTTGATTTGTTTGACACTTTTTTGGTTACTACATGATTTCATAGTTTTAATGTCTTCACTATTATTCCACAATGTAGAAAATAGTAAAAAATAAATAAATAAATTAAACTGGAATGAGTAGGTGTGTCCAAACTTTTTGACTGATACTATATATGTGAAATTTGTTTTGATTTAGAGTGGACCATTATCATGCACCTGTATTGAAAAATGCACCTGTATCAAAACAGGTAGCGGAAAAAATACATGTAATCTATGCACTTAAATAGCGAATGGAGGACGCTTTTCCCGTAGTTCATTTTTATGCCAGCAAGGTAGGCTATACTCCTGTTGTAAATATAAGCAATGTGCTTAATATTAGGAAAGTTAAGAAATAAATATAGTAGTCCTAACCTATAGAAAGCTGATGGGATCCTCTTTTTTGTAGAGGCCATCACTCTATTTTCTCGCGCAGTTGCATAGCCTATAGAAATGTTGCGCAACATGAGCTCATGGGCTCGCATGAAGTGTTTGATTTTCAATCACATTTGCTTTACATTTACATTTTAGTCATTTAGCAGACGTTCTTATCCAGAGCGACTTACAGTGAGTGAGTGCATACATTTTTCATACTGGCCCCCGTGGGAAACGAACCCACAACCCTGGCGTTGCAAGCGCCATGCTCTACCAACTGAGCTACATGGGGTGGGAGGAGGACAGATCTTGAACTGAGATCAAGCTGTTGTGTTACTTACCTGCATCATAGTGACAGTGGGGTCAATCTTGGGAGGCGCATTGATGTCAGAGTGATTAGAGGGACAATAGAGTGCTGAGTACCAGGCAGTTAGCAAGTTTGGTAGGCTACTAATGACCAGTAGCAGAGTTTGGAGAAGCCTAATTACCATGACTAAATGGTCACATGGAATTTGACTGCCACAATATGGTCACCGCAACAGCCCTAGAGAAACCTGAAAATAGCTGTGCAGCGACGCTCCCCATCCAACCTGACAGAGCTTGAGAGGATCTGCAGAGAATGGGGGAAACTCCCCAAATACAGGTGTGCCATGCTTGTAGCGTCATACCCAAGAAGACTCAAGGCTGTAATCGCTGCCAAAGGTGCTTTAACAAAGTACTTAGTAAAGGGTCTGAATGCTTATGTAAATGTCATATTTCCGGGGTTTTTTAAACATAAATTTGCAAAACATTCAGAACTGTTTTTGCCTTGTCATTATGGGGTATTGTGTGTAGATTACTGAGGGGGGAAAATGGCAATTTACTCAATTTTAGAATAAGGCTGTAACGTAACAAAGTGTGGAAAAAGTCAACAGGTCTGAATACTTTCCGAATGCACTGTATGCCATGATCTGAGGTGAGTGACTAACAAAATAAATGGGGGGCCCCCTGGAGGTCAGGGCCCCTGGGCACGTGCCCTGTCAGTATTCAGCCATGATAACTGGCTATACTAATTTACCAATCTAAAAATTGTTAGCTGACATGGCTAATTGAGTGACTGTCCTTGACTGACAAAACAAGAAAAACTGCTGATGCACAACCAAATATTCTGCCAGTGGTATAAAGTACTTAAGTAAAAACACTTTTAAAGTACTACTTAAGTCGTTTTTTGGGGGAATCTTTACTTTACTATTTATATTTGACTACTTTGCTACATGCCTAAAGAAAATAATGTACTTTTTACTCCATACATTTTCCCTGACACCCAAAAGTACTCGTTACATTTTGAATGCTTAGCAGGACAGGAAATTGGTCCAATTCACGCACTTATCAAGAGAACATCCCTACTGCCTCTGATCTGGCAGACTCACTAAACATTTGTTAATTATTTCTGAGTGTTGGAGTGTCACGTCTGGTTTGCTTAATATAAGCAATTTCAAATTATTTATACTTTTGATACTTAAGTGTATTTTTGCAATTACATTTACTTTTGATACTTAAGTATATTTAAAACCAAATACTTTTAGTCAAGTAGTATTTTACTGGGTGACTTTCACTTTTACTTGAGTCATTTTATATTGAGGAATCTTTACTTTTACTCAAGTATGACAAATGGGTACTTTTTCCACCGCTGTATTCTACTATTGTAACTCTCAACAGTAAGTTGAGATACCGACTGAGTTCCTAAAAATACATGTTTTTTGGGGGTTGGGCTAAGCGACCGCTTATGCCCTGAGCTGGAGGCTCAAATATTTACATTACATTTGAGTCATTTAGCAGATGCTCTTTTCCAGAGCGACTTACAGGAGCAATTAGGGTTAAGTGCCTTGCTTAAGGGCACATCGACAGATTTTTCACCTAGTCGGCTCTGGGATTAGAACCAGCGACCTTTCGGTTACTGGCACACCGCTCTTAACCACTAAGCTACCTGCCGCCAACAGTTCCTCAAATGCCACTTTCCCAGTATCTTTGTGCATCAATCAATATTAATTGTGTTTCTGAATTATTGTGCAATAATTCACTAAAATATTCACCATCTTTTTCTCTTTCTTGCACTCCCCCTCTTTCTCTCCCTCCCAGACTAGCCCCTCTGTATTTCAGTGCTACGGTTCTGATCGGATTCTCCACACTTGGGAATCTGGATTCTGTGTCGATTTTACCTGGGTCTGGACCTGACCCAGCGCACCATCACTGTCCTCAGCTTCACTGAGGGGGAGAGGGGGAGCTATGAAGATAAGGGAGGGATGAGGAGAAGAGATTAGAGGGAGGTGTGTGGAGGGAGAGATGGGAAGAGAAATTGATAGAGGGAGGAGTTGGGTGGGAAACGTTTCTGTCCATGTGCATCTACCGCCAGTTGGCAAATTTCAACACAAGGAGGCGCCAAAGTATTTTGTTTGAAACACTTCAATCTTTTTTGGATCCCCTATTTTCTGTAGGTGATTGAGTGTCTCTTGTTTGGCTTTGGCATGGATATCTGTGTGTGATATGTGCTGGCACTTAACAGTGACAAAAAATGCTAAACATCAAGAAATATCAAATATATATTTGATTAGCTCAGTTGGTAGAGCATGGCGCTTGCAACGCCAGGGTTGTGGGTTCGTTTCCCACGGGGGGCCAGTATGAAAATGTAAGCACTCACTAAAACTGTAAGTCGCTCTGGATAAGAGTGTCTGCTAAATGAGTAAAATGTAAAAATAATAGTGTTGTGTTGATATTTATAATCTGCACATCAGATTTTTTTCAATATATGCAAACACACTGACCAACAGATGAGGCAGATATTGGTTGTCCTAGGGAGGGAGTCTGACCCCCTTGTCCTAAAGGGAGAAACAAAGAGAACGTTCAGGCTGTCAGCCAACAGATGATTGGTTACAGCAGGGACTCCCAACCACTAGGCTGTGGACCAGCCTGCCCTTTTCATAGTTTAAAGCCTGGCTGATGCACAGATATGTGATACACAAACAGGTTGGATAACCATTCTTTCCTCCGCAATATTCAAAACACAAACAATCAAAATGGATTTAGGGCCTAGCTAATAGCGTGTAAACATGGGTGAGCCGTTGGTCTGTATGGGTTGATCTGTGTTCAGTGGTCCGTAGTCAGTAATGTCCAAGCGCAACCGCACTAGTGGGCTGAACAGAGCTTTTCCATGAACGGCCCTGCATGCTTATTACCTGTGTCCTAGGTTTAGTATGAATGGGTCTGACACAGGTTATACCCACTTCAAATATACAGGGTAAAACCCTGGTTCTTGGTGTGAAAGGGGTATAAGTATATGCATGGGGCGATTTCATTGATGCCGCACTTCTGAGCTAAAATATGAACTGAAGCTTACTTACAAAGGTTCTACCTACTAGCTAGCTACTTTGCAGTGTCAATATTACAGACTCGTCACATAAACAATTTCAAATAGGCCAAAAGAGTCTGGTGCTTTGGTCGGGTCAGATATTTAACCTTCTCCCCAAAATAATTGTATTGTTTCTACTGGATCCGAAAATTATGATGAATCAAGCAATACTTACCATCTACTAGAAGTATATGATCCTCTACTGCAACCACAGTTTGTTCCTGTACCTCTTGCTTAGGGATCTCGACATCTACCACTTCGGTTATGGCATCATCCTCTGCTGATGAGGTCATCTTCTTGCATTGTTTGTAAGTCCTTTTACGTGACATTCTATGGATGAAAAAAAAAAACATTTTCAGTGTAAACCAAAGTACTGTTGAAAAACGTGTAATGCACGCAAAAATGAATCCATTATAAATGTGTGGGACATACAAACATGGTTTTCAGAATCACTAAGGGTCTAGCGAGCTCTCATCTGAAAAGGTACTTTTATGTAATTGCAGATATGTCTACATTGTATATACTTTTTGTGGTATTAGGTTATTACTTATGTGGAAATTGGTATCACTTAACTAACAACCATGTTGGTAACAACCTCTAATGAGCTGGCTTGAGCTATGGCATACAACTAGCTATCAACCTAAAGCAGCCAGCTTGTCTAGCTAACAGCAGGGGCGGTGTGTTCATTAGGGCGATATGGGCGATGCACTGCCAAACGGGAAAAGGAAGGGATTTTTTTTCTAATCAATTATATCACGGCAACAGTAGTTATCAGTGTTCTAATCTAGACGTCTGATCTGCCACTAAATGTCCAATCAGGCTAAAGTCGTGCTTCAAATGGCCCCGCCCCTTTTGGGGCGATTTCAGTCAGGTTGAAAATCGCCCCAGAAGTCTCTCATAGACTCTCATGTAAAATCTTTTTTTCAAATATCAGAGCTTTCAATACAATCTCTATGGGTTCGGGAGGGCTTGCACTTAACGCGCTTTCGTCATACGTAACATAACCATGAACGTAACTAAGAAAAGAGCGGGTAGCAGCGTCAATCAATTCACGTACTACTGTCAAGATGGCTAGCGTTCAGTGCAACTCGATTGTCTCTTTGAAATAAGTTCCTTTTTGTCGTGAACAAATCAAGATAAATTGGCAACGAAACAATTAGGACCTCCCAGACCAAATTTAATAATTCAACAGGTTTCTACTAAAGGGGGAAAGTCCTACACCCGAGGATTTTCCAAAAATTGGTACGAACGAAAAACCTGGCTAGCAGGCTGCGATGTAGCTAATGCAGTCTTCTGCTACCCCTGCTTACTCTTTCACCCTGAAGGCGGCACGGCAGACAGCACCGCTTGGACAGCAACTGGTGTAACGGACATGCACCATCTTTCAGAAAAGATTAAGAAACATGAGCTGTCAAAGACCCACATGGATAGCTGTTTGAGATTGTCTGCTTTGGGGAGAGTGAACATTGCCACTCAACTGGATGAGGGATACAGGCTAGCTGTCCGCCGCCACAACGATGAGGTTAGCAAGAACCGCCACATCCTCAGCCGGCTAATCCAGTGTGTGAAGTTTTGCGGAGTGTTTGAGTTAGCTTTGCGAGGCAAAGATGAAACTGAGGGCTCCACCAACCCTGGTATTTTTCTTGGACTTGTCAACTTTGTGGCACAATTAGATTAGGTGTTTTATGGAAATGCATATTGTTTATGCAGTGTTGAGGAATGTGAAAGAACACCCTTGATAATTTTTACTGTGATAACTTATTTTGCTTTTGTAAGCCAACACTTTTGAGATCAGTCAATAAATGCTTCTGGTATTGACTTATATGCTGCCCCTGTCTTCATGTTGTTGCTGGACATATCTTTTTTAAAATGTGTGTAGGTCACCTAAATCATCAGAAAAATTGCCCCCCCCTGATAATTTTTTCAGGAGCCGCCACTGGCTAACAGTAAATACCAGCAAATGGTTTGGCTAAGCTAACCTTAGCTAGCACCACACTGACAGTTGTCGTAGTAAATATATTTGTTATAGTCAATATGGAATATGATATGTTGAGTAAAATGTTGTGCTAAGATCTATTTAGGTCAGGAGCTGGTTATAAGTTATGTTCCTATCCAATAACAATGGACAAAAGGGTCCTATCTTGTCAGCCTTGTCAGCAGGTGGCCAAGGACAACACCCACGCCATAGGCCTCTCAGTTCTTCCAACTCACGAGTTCTTGCTCTGAGGACACACACACACACACACACACACACATCATCACTGATAACACACACACACACACACACACACACACACACACACACACACACACTCATCACTGTTAAACACACACACACACACACACACACACACACACACACACACACACACACACACACACACACACAAAATCCCCTCTTTTAGGCTGAACATTTGAAGACAGAGAACCCGACTCAGAGCCAATGCAACAGTGACACTAGCCTGGAGGGGACCTCGCCCAACTCATCAGGACCAATCAGAAGATCAGAACTACTAGATTCAACCTACTTCATTTATTGCATAAAATGTCTGCACACAATGTTTCGGGGCTCTCTTCAGATAACTCCCTACGAGTTTGACGAACGAGTCCGTGCACGCTATTCCAGATATCTTTACCTCTGAATAAACTGCCTTATATTATACCATTATCCACCCTGTCCAAAGTCTCTACTTGGTCTCAGTTCTCCAGTAAACTTGTGATCATCAACAAAATAGACTAGCCTAGCTAGTAACATTAACCTTAGCTTATTAACTGAGGTTGCTAACTAGGCTACTGTACAGGCTATTGACTTTACATTTGCTTATGAAGGACATCTAAATTAGATCCAGACTATTTGAGTGGGCTAGTCATGGCCAAACTATAGGCAGGCTAAACATGGCCAAGCTATAGCCAGGCTACTAGCTAATGATATTATAATGTAATTAGCTAGCTACCTGCTGTAGTTAGCTAGCCATCAAAAAGTTAGCTGACAGTTGGATAACCAACGAAAGCTGGCTAATCTAACAACCACTGTCAGCAAACTGGTTTATCCTGCTATGGCGACGATTAACATGCATTTAGCATCTGTTACATTGTTAGCTAGATAATAAACCAAGTGAAGATGATATAATTCGCATTATAAACTGGGTGGTTTGAGCCCTGAATGCTGATTAGCTGACATCTGTGGTATATCAGACCATATACCACAGGTATGACAAAACATTTATTTTTACTGCTCTAATTATGTTGGTAACCAGTTTATAATAGCAGTAAGGCACCTCGGGGGTTTGTGGTATATGGCCAATATACCATGGCTAAGGGCTCTATCCAGGCACTCTGCACTGCGTCGTTCTTAAGAACACCCCCTCATGCATTATTGCTTAGATATACAACTAGCTAACTACTGTTTGTGTAAACAGCTAAATTCCAGCTGTGTCACTTAGACCTTAGCTAACGTTTAGCTAGCTAGCTATGTTGCTAACGACAGGCTGGGACCAAGAACGAGATGGTCCCACAAATATGCACAGAGATATCACATGAAATCCACCGTTTTATCAAGACAAATTCAATTCTACATTTTTACTTCATTAATATCTTACTATTTATTTACCTTGGTTGCCCTTGGACAACGTTGACTGTCTTTCAAGAACATGAGAACAAGTGAACGTCTGTCTCTTTGCTGAATAACGTCACGAAAATGTATATAATTACCGCTGGATACAAATTTAAACTCTTAAACTGCGCGCCCAAATCCAGTACTGTTTTTACCTGACCCAAGGATTTTGAATTGAACATGGCTTGTGTGCTAAGTGATATATTGTCAGCAAAAAACAACAGAAAAACAAAAAATATTATCAAATACCTCCAGAAGAAAGGCCTGCTCAAGAAATCTATGTGGTGTCCTATCTGTTGCCACAAGCAGAAAAGTATCTGGCATGTGTGCAAAGATGGATACATACGGTAAGTTAATGTTACAACTGGTATTGATTGGCCTGCATAACTTTGGGAAAGTTTGAAATGAGGAGTACTGTATTGTAAGAAATATTTGAATATTTAAATGTACAGTGAATCTAACTTTAATCTTGAGCTCATATGTAGCCTAGTTAGCTAGTCTCAGGTTCTAGGAATGTACACTGCCAGGCCAGGCTGACATTGACCAGTGGAGGCTGGTGAGAGGAGCTGTAGGAGGACGGGCTCATTGTAATGGCTGGAATGGAATAAATGGAACGGAGTCAAACGTGGTTTCTAAATGTTTGATACAGTTCCATTTATTCCATTCCAGCTGTTACAACGAGCCTGTCCTCCTATAGCTCCTCCCACCAGCCTCCTCTAACAGTGACCCATATATTATTTCACCAGCCGGAACACATTTTTAAAAATGTTGCTATGAACATGCATTGAAGAGAATAATCTAAGCTTTCCAGTGGCCAGTGTTCTTCATAATTGTGTATGTGCTGCTGGAGAAATTAGATTTCCAGGCTGCATTCCAAGTCTGGACACTCTGGACTGCAAGCCCATGTAGAGCGAGTGAAGAGCTTAGGAGACATACACCCTTCTGGTCTACCTTTGGCCTGCAGCCTACCACTCAAGTTGTTTCATATCTGTCTGAAAATAGTTTGTTCTCCTATTTCCAACAATGTTGATGTATTCCTACTGCTTCTGAAAAAATGCATTGATAATCATAGTAGAATGGAATTGAATGTAATATAATTACTTGGCCTACGTTCCATTTCCATTATCACTTAGTGTCAGTCTCTTAAACACAAACCTGTGTCTGAGTTAAATGTGCATGTTTCATTGCAGGATTTGTCGAAACGAGGCATCATCAGACTCCCTCCTGCTCCATCCAGAAGGCTTCAATGTTTAGCCATTCTCGGGTTCCACTTACGGAATGGGCAACATTTCTTCATCGGTAGGTTAATGAATTTGACACACTAAGAACGTTTTGGATAATGACATTTTTAGAAAGTGGTTCGCAATCAGGGGCTGCATTACCCAAAAGGGCTTGCAAAAATACCTAACACTTTTTTTGTTTGTTTTGTTTTTACACTGGGATGGCATGCTTCATTGATGATTAAATAGTTGGGCTAGTGGTAGACTTGCCAAGGTCAGAAAATACATAATTTTGTCCAGTTTGTTAATGGCTGTCACCCACAGAAAGTCCATGCTCTTTCAGCCCCCAATAAAATGAAGCATAACAACCGTACACAAGGGACTGGTGAGTGTGCGGCTCTCTGCTAAGTAATTACATGTTAGTGTTCCGTGGCATAGGTTAGTACAGAAGTAGAGCAAAGTATGGCTAGCAGGTCTCCAGGCTGAAGAGAATGTGGTTTAAGGGCAAGTTAAGGTTGTGTTACCAAAAGCTGGTTCTCAATGGGTTGAGTCTGGGGCCTATCGTGGGTTTCATTTATGAAAAAAAGATTTGGGTTTCTATTGTCATATACTATTGATCTGATTTGTTCATTTCTTTGTTGCAATATTGCAGATTTGCTCAGGGGCTACACTTGAGGCAAGTTTATATTATAGAGGATGGCATTGCACGGAGCTCAAGGACCCTGACAAGAATTACGAAAAGCCTGAAAGAGGTGCATTGTGATTGTTACAGTTGTCGATCAACACAGAATTATGAGCAATTTTGACTCTGAAAAAGCCACTAGCTTTGTTTACCAATAGTCACTCTGAGGAAATTTGAGCTCACTTACAAACTGTATGTTAATAATCAGGCTTTTGGGATATTTCATGCATTATTTGCTGGACAGCTTAAAGGAGCTCTCCGAGATTTTCAACATTTAGCTTGCTTTGCCGCCCATCCCGACCAGTGTTCCCCACAGGTATTTAGGTTACTTGTCATGGCAGGAAGGGAGGGCAGCATGGCGCAACTGGGGAGGCTTGCACCACTGCTGCTGCCTTAATGTATTATTCTTGGGAGCCTACACTATTCAGGCAAATTAAGTAAAAGCTGTTACAAATCTGTTTTGAGTACTGTTTTTAGAGCTGCAACTAACAACTATTTTGATAATCAGTCAGTTATTACTTTGATTACTCAATTTGTTTGAATTTTACAATGCCTGTTTTGCTCACTGAATATAGGCTGAATGTTTTCTTAAATATTAAAATGTTTACAGTGCAAATGGCAACAACAGACAAACTCAAACTCAGTTATTTTGTGACAACTTCCATTAAAGTGTATTTCCAAATGAGACCGGAGCAGTGTCAGCTCAAGACGATTTGGGACCCAAAGTGAGATTTGATTTCGGTGCCCCTCCTATAGAAGTTGATGGTCATGCTTCCCTGGGACACTCAAGTCTTCTTATATCACCAACATTTGTCTTACCTCTCATTATTGAAGGTCTGCAACAAAGCCCTGAGGAGGTTCAAAAGGAGGAAGGGTTTCCAAAATGGGTCAAGTTCTCTACGGAGATTGGTGGTAATAGATTAATCCAAGTTCTAAAGGCATAACATTATCAATTTTGATGTAGTAACATTCATTATCTGGGCTTGGGAACTGAGAGATCATTTGTTGATATATTTCACTTATGGTAATCAGTTGCCTTTTTTAAGTACTCCTCAGTAGATATACTGATATGGATAAAAAATAGAGGGCTTGCCCATTTCATATACTGAATTATTTATCATCAGTGATGTTTCCTTGGACCATGTTCCGGGTCTTTCAACATTATACAACTTCACCCATCAGACCTTAGCTTGTGTCATAAGTGACATTATGCTAGTTCCCATGGATTTACTGATCCCCCGCCATTCCAAGGTGTGACTAACCACTGGCCAACTCCCTGTCACAAAATAACGCACTTGTTCCTATCTTTCAGTACAATCGTGGAAGGGTGGGGCCAACGTGGAGAAGACCGGGTTGGGTGTTTGGGATGATGGAGGTCACAGTTCTTAAAATGGTGGAAAAAACGTTCACAGGAAACAATCCCTATCATCAGACGACATGTGCGAAGAGGTTCCACCATTCTGAGTGACTGCTGGAGAGCGAATGTCAGGTCTCTGAATAGGCTGGGTTACAATCACCAAACAGTCAACCACACAAACAACTTTGTGGATCCTCACACAGAATGTCACACACAACACATTGAAAGAGTGTGGCAGACAATAAAGGGGCAGGTCTGGAGGCTAAGGGGCAATTGGACCAAAACAAGTTTAAAGAAGCATCTCCATTTTATTGAGTGAATGTACTGGTTGGGTAAAGAAAATAAGAAAGGAGTACTCTCTCAACTATCCAAAGACATCCGATTAGTATATCAGCTGTAAGATTTTTACTCTTCACATGCACCCCCTAGAGGAAATGGAGCCCGGAGTACCCAGTGCCGGGTATTTTGCTGTGTCAATTTAAATAGCGGTCAATACCGGCCCTTTAAATGCAAGCAACCCCTGCAAGCTCTAATTTGCCGAAAACAACAGAATCTCAACTTTTCATTTATATCAACCAATGCGATGTCTTTGGAACTACGATCCTACAGCGAATTAATATTTCATTCATTTGACAGGGTTATAAGCATGTTTGGTTGCTATCCGTGTTTTTTGGGTCACTCCACGTAATAATGTTTATCACATGAAACGGGAGACTCTGGATTCCATTGGTTCCAAACATATCACTGTCCGATCAACAGGCTATGCACCAACCCTCAAAGTGTCTTACCAAACTTCACCTACAACAATCAAAAACATGTAACATAGTAACTACATATGAATTACATGAGTAAATAAAATGCGGTTCACTTTACATTAAGTTGCTTGTTCCGGCATAGAAACATTGTATTTACAATATTTTCTTGATAACAACATTGTAATAACAAAATGTTTGATTATACCCTGCAAAATATTTAACATTGAAAGTACATAGTAGTTACACTTAAAGGTGCTGTGACAACATTCTTCCTAGATTGAGATGGATTAAAATGGATCACAACTACAAGTACTGTATTGGGTGTCTGCCTAAATTGTAACATAGTACTTACATTAGTAATTCACAATGCGTTTTACTTTACATTAAGTTGCTTGTTCCTGTTTAGAAACACTGTAGTTACGATACTTTATAACATTGTAATAACTGATATTTTGACGTATCCTGTGAAATATGTAATTGCATTGAAAGTACATTGTAATTACACGTATAGGTGCTCTAACAAGTTATTCTACATTGAAGTGTATTTTCCCAATGATAAATTGCAATAAAAAGGTGTACCCTACTGTGTTTCACTTTACTTGAAGCTGCTTGCTCATGAGTACCTACTTTAACATTATACATTATATTATTTTGAGCAACATTTCAATTACATTATACCTTTGAAGCCAGAGAAATAAACCCTTGAATTCCTTTCAAAGCAGGTACATAGTATTTACAAAGGTTATACCATTGTGTTTCACTTGACATTAAGATGCTTGCTCCTGGGTAGGTACATTATAATTACATGCATATCTATTGTAAATACATTAATTACATTTAATTCAGTACATCCTTTAAGCCAAATCATATGGAAATAAGATAACTGAAGCTGTAGTTAATGATAGGGTGTGCATTGTTACAACAGCTGTCTGAGTCCTAGCCTAGCTTATTTAGGTGGTAGTGACTTATGTAGTTACATGTAACAAGTTGACATAATATGATGCATTGTTAACATGGTGCTACACAGGAGACTGTAACATGTTAGTTACATTTGGAACAAGACCTCTTGTAATTACATATATAAATCGTGCATAATTACACATGTGGAATAACCTCCAAGCTGATTTGTAATCCTTGTTCCACTTGTGTAATAACATATAGCTAAACCCTTATTATAGTGTAATTACATGTAACTATGTTCTACATAGATGTATTACTATTTAGCTACATATTAATGTTCACTTAAGGTAAAGTGTTACCCAATATATTCTTATTACAAATTTTTTATGTACGATTGCAGCATTGTTAGTATATATATTTTTTATCACAAAGAAGAGATCCAACCCCCCTCCCCACCCACCCCAATCCCACCCTCCTTTCCACATCTGTGAATTTGAATATGAATGTAAACTCAGGTGAGATGATCAATTGCAACTAAAATACTAGAATTTTTATTTATGTTGAATTTTAAAACAATTATTTAAATATAATCTGCATAAATAAAGCACCTTTAACAATATTAAACACGTTGATTCTATTTGTATTGAAGTTGTGTAGAACTGAAAATCAGTATTTTAAATTGTAAACATTAATTTGAGACTAATGCACATATGGGACACTTCTGTGTTTGGGTTCCCCAAATCCTTCATCTTTACCAGCTTGTCATGTGGGGAAAATCTGTTTTGGGAAAGGAGGGTAACCACAGACAGAAAAGCATCTGGTTGCTTTAAAGACTTAATTGGAGTTGGGGGATTCAATTTAGGATGAAAGAGGGGATACAATGTTTCTGCCCCATCTGGATAGTCTTTACAGTGGAGTAGTACAACTCATATAAATAGAATGGTACTACTATCCCAGAGTCCTACTGTACACTGTGGAATGATTCCAAATATCCTTCATGATCAAATCAAATTGTATTGGTCGTATACACATATTTAGCAGATGTTATTATGGGTGTAGCGAAATACTTGTGTTCCTAGCTCCAACAGTGCAGTGGTATCTAACAATTCAAAATAATGGAAGAAACAGTTCCATTCCGCTGCTATGGAAATGTGCAAAGAGTCCATACCATAAAAGAGCAGCATGAGACGCATCAGAGAGGAGTGGCAGGAGGAGTGGGTGAGTTTGTATGCAACTGGACTATGATACATACTTCATCTCCACCTGTTGTATTCTTCTGGAGGTTTTTAAATCTATTAAATGGCACCCCAGATCAGGGGTGGCCAACCCTACTCTTGAAGAGATAATAGATGTGCAGGCTTCTATGTCATCTAATCAAGTCCTGATGAGCAGGTGCTTAGTATGGTCAGGTGTGTTTAGAGCAGCGTTGGATCAAAAGCCTGCACACCCAGTAGCCCTCGAGAGGAGGGTTGGGTATCCCTGTGCTAGATGTTTAGGGACTATGGTTTCTAGTTCTCTTCTGCACGGAATGAATGTTGTGGAATGCATCATGCCTGCATTAATGTTAGAAAAAACATTCCCATACAAATGTATAAAATGATTCAGCAGGGGAGGAGCAACCCCGTCTCAGCAAATATATTTGTATTTCTTTAACAATTTTTTGGTTACTACATGATTCCAAATGTGTTATTTCATAGTTTTGATGTCTTCACTATTATTATACAATGTAGAAAAAAACCCTTGAATGAGTAGGTGTGTCCAAACATTTGACTGGTACTGTATTTGACTGACTCTAATTTGACTGACTATTCCAGCCTGTGTTAGAGCCAAGTGTGGGTGCGTTGGGGTGGCTTCAAACCACTTCTGATGCATAGTTGTCTGCTGAGTGCTTTCGGGGGTGTGGTGGAGTGATGGGAAATGAGGCGGGAGAAACATCATGCTATTCCTTTTCAATTGGTCGACAGCTCCGTAGCCAGGATATGCTGCGTCAAAAATAAACTTTTCAGTTGGACAGTGCAACGGAAATGTAGTGCATCCCATTCCGTGCACCTTTGCATTGCCACAACGCATGTCTGTCATTGAACACCCCTGGTTTTACTGAGTTTACGATGCATGATTTTGATCGGTTTGGAAGCACCCTAAGTCTACTGTTGTGTACTGGTTTGTCCAGGAACATAGTGTGGTGCACAGATGCTGTGGTGTTTACCCCATAACTGATGCCACATTACCTCTTATTGTCCCTTAGAACTGTGGGTAAAAAGATGTCTGTGCCAATGGACTTCCTGTCTGAATTGAAGCTTTTCCACACCAAGTGTTCCACAGCTGGCTCACACACACACACTAAAGCTCATGATCTAAGTTACAAGTATTCTATTCATGTTTAGAAGCTGAATTAATTTCTCATTGATACTGTTTGCACATCACACTGTCCCTATTGATTTCCTGTTTATAGTTTAGCAAAATTCCAATGGGCAGCTTTCACGGGTCAATAGTTGAGAGACTTGCGTTAAGTCATACATTGATATCAATGGGGGACTTGCACGATAGTCTGAGTTGCGAGCGCAGTCTCAATTTAAAACTTGGCCCGTTGTATTGTCTTTTTACCTGGGGGTCAACACTTCCTCTCTGGCTTCCACTGTGGTGATTTAGAGAGCAACCAAGCCTTAAAGACAGTAAACACTAGGCGCTGATCCGGTTGGCTACTAGCCCCGATGCAACAACAGGGAAGGGAAGTTTCCCCTTACATAGACTGACTGACTTCCCCTGACCTGGATACACCATCCGCCTATCATGCAGTATGGAGATGGAACATTCCAAACAGACTCATTTAGGTCTGACTAACATACAAGTGCGAATGTTCTGGAAATGAGAAACCAGAGACCTTCAGACTTTCTCTGCCAATGTGTTTGGAAAATAATCAAGGGGAGGGTACGAGGAATCAAGGGAAGACAATTGAGAAAGAGCCCATCACAACTTTGTGTGGATGTGTCATACATAGACCTACTGTAACTGTGCAGCAAGGTCATTTCTACAACAAGTATCATTGCTGCAATTCCTTCATGGGATGTGATTGCATGTGTAGAATGACATAGTGGCCTACTGACAGAAGGAAAAGTTGTTATAGTGCTTTTACTTTGGTGGGAGTGTCTGGTGAGGTCGAGAAGTTCAGTAGGCCTGAGAGGGCTTTGAAAGGATTCACAATGACAGGAAGCTACAATTAACCACAGGAGCACTGCTACTTCTATACACACACAACAGACATACAGTTTAGCCTAAACTTCCTTGGGTTATTCAAGTTACAAGCTGCTAAAAATGCACTGTTTGCCTCTTAATTTGCGATGCACTGACACTTGATTGAAGTGTGTGCCACTAGCACATGGCATGTCCCAATATTTCAAAATGGCTTCCTCTCTCGCATGTCCTCTCCCTTGGTCTGTAGGTCCTGTTCACAGTGAATCTTTGCGTTCAATTCTATGTTGAGCATTCCACAGGCAGCCTATTTCTTCAGCATCGGATTGATTCGATGACATTAGCGAAATCTAAGACAGTTCAAACAGATGCATTCTTCACATGCCTACACATTTCCCCTCAATGGAGTACTTACATTCCACTAAGGATGAGAGAATTGGTTCATGATGTTATCTCTCAACTGAAAGCAAACGTTTATAACCGATAAAATGAG
Source organism: Coregonus clupeaformis (assembly GCF_020615455.1). Taxonomy (NCBI): domain Eukaryota; kingdom Metazoa; phylum Chordata; class Actinopteri; order Salmoniformes; family Salmonidae; genus Coregonus; species Coregonus clupeaformis. The sequence continues at coordinate 9,796,267 of NC_059194.1, read as the reverse complement.
CATGAAGCTGCAGTGTAATTGGTGTCAGTGTTTAATGACATTAAAAAGACACCTATAAACAGTGACTACGAATAAAGATACATGTCCAAGTCTCTAGAAGCAATTATTTCTTTGTTGTCAGTCAACCTTGAGTTTTATCTGCATTTTATTTGCAATTCCTTCACGGAGCTGTTGAGGGCATATCAGGACCCGAGGCTCATCCCAAGTTTACTGTGAACGGCTCACAGAACTTCAGAGGAGAAGGAAGCTCCACAGATTTTCTCCATGCTTGCACAAGATACAAACGTTTCCTCTCTTTTTCCTCTCTCCAACGTCATCTTTCTTCAGATGTATCCCAGTTGTTTAAGGAAAGAAAAATATGGGTTTACTGGTCTCTTGTGGATGCAATGGTTCTGACTACAGTTAACATATTAAGCATGCGTGTCTCAATGTAGAATTCAGCCCTATGACAGGGTTCCACAGTAGCAGAGGATGGGGGTGGATAGTCTGTGTTAAGATTTCACCCAATCCTAATCAGCTCCTCCTTATCATCAGAAAGGAAACGCAGACTATGTTTGAAGACTGAAATGGGACCCTTTTGGCAGTGTGTGTTGTAGTTTTTGCTTGTTGTCATAGGTCTTTATTATATCTTTCATGTTTCTGTACTAGTTGATGTCTTGCCATTTAGATTAGGCCAGTGGTTCCCAACCTTTTTCGGTTACTGTACCACCAATCAAGTTACCGGTGGAAACGAAGGTAAATGAAAAGTGAAGCTCATCTGTTTCCCACCTATTCCTTCCTCTTCATAAAAAGCCCTCCACCCCTCCATTCTCTATCATCACATAAATAACAATACTTCTGTTTAAGTGTCACAGTCAGCAAGGAAAACAATCAATCATAAAGCTGAACGAAGCAGCACAGGTTTTGCTGCTGTTCCCAAGGACTGCGGTGGGTGATTGTTCGGGCTGGTGTTACAATATCACAGGTGGTGTGGTCTAACGTTATGTTTGGCACGGCCACTCACAGGAAGTCAAAGTCAGGTTTATCAGTGTGTTGTGTCACCACTCAGTTTCATGCTACTGGAAGGCCTGGGTAGTGCCATGCCTAGGGCAGGTTAATTAATAGACAAGAGTTGGTGTAAACGCCAGAGACTCTTTCCTACTCTTGCTTGTGCCTGTAGTTTTTTCCTTTTAACGTTACGACCATGGAAATGTTTGTAATGATCTGTCAAGCACACCCCGGTAATGGCTAAAATGGGCTCAATGGGATACATTGGCTTTCTGTTTTATCTATAAGAACGCTAATGCTTCGTCAGGGATTTAACGCACCGTCTCGACACACAAGAAAGAGAAGAAAGATAACTTTATTTTGATGGGTGTTCATTTTTTGTGGAATTAAAAAAAGTAATAATTTAATACAAATTAGATCCGCTGAAATGAAAGCAACTTCCGAAAATGAACACTAATATTGTAGTGATATGATGTCGGATCTCGCAAACAATATAAAGTATGTTTTGATACAGTAGGTGTAATCAAATCAAATCAAATTGTATTGGTCACATACACATATTTAGCAGATGTTATTACGGGTGTAGCGAAATGCTTGTGTTCCTAGTTCCAACAGTGCAGTAGTATCTAACAATTCACAACAATACACACAAATCTAAAAGTAAACTAATGGAATTAGTAAATATATAAATATTAGGACGAGCAATGTCGGAGTGGCATTGACTAAAATACAGTAGAATACAGTATATACATATGAAATGAGTAAAGCAGTATAAAACATTATTAAAGTGACAAGTGATTCCATGTCTATGTATATAGGGCAGCAACCTCTAAGGTGCAGGGTTGAGTAACCAGGTGGTAGCCGGCTAGTGATGGCTATTTAACAGTCTGATGGCCTTGAGATAGAAGCTGTTTTTCAGTCTCTCTGTCCCAGCTTTGATGCACCTGTACTGACCTCGCCTTCTGGATGATAGCGGGGTGAACAGGCCGTGTCTTGGGTGGTTGATGTCCTTGATGATCTTTTTGGCCTTCCTGTGACATTGGGTGCTGTAGGTGTCCTGGAGGGCAGGCAGCCTGCCCTCAGTGATGCGTTGGGCAGACCGCACCACCCTCTGGAGAGCCCTGCGGTTGCGGGTGGTGCAATTGAGGATGCTCTCAATTGTGCATCTGTAAAAGTTTGTGAGGGTTTTAGGGGCCAAGCCAAATTTCTTAAGCCTCCTGAGGTTGAAAAGGCACTGTTGCACCTTCTTCACCCCAGTGTCTGTGTGGGTGGACCATTTCAGATTGTCAGTGATGTGTACGCCGAGGAACCTGAAGCTAATCTAGAGCCAAGTGTGTTGATTTTCAATCCGAGGGTATCCTGCTATTGGCATACTTGTTGAATTATGCAAGAGAACTTGACAACAACAGTAATTAATGAGGCAGTCTAGACAACACAGGTGAGTGCTGGTAGGCTAGACAGAACAAGTGTTTGGTGGTTGCAGCCCTGTTCCCTTTATGTTAATTTATCCAAATGAGGCACATATCATTTTCTTTATTTTAACACAATATATATAAAAAGAATACCTGATACAATAACAAAATGTATATATGAGTGCATTCTAAGAAAAAGAAGTGAAATTTGACAATAAATATAATACCTGAATTCCCACCAAAATCCCTGAACTCCATTATTTGTCTGTGCCAGTAAAATGTTTTATGTGCTATAATTTAGTCAATATCTGATGGATTATACAAATTCAAAAAGTTTGGAGTATCTTCATCCATCGTCCAACTGTTGCATTTATTAGAATTGTTTTTACATTTGCTAGTAGCAGAAGCCGCAGCAGCCATTTTGGAATGGCAGTGTCAGCCAATCAGCACCTTTGTTGTTCAACGTGAGGTGCCATTCCATAATGGCTGCTGTGGCTACTGCTAGCTAGCATGAGGATGAAAACAGCATACTTAAAAACTAGCAGTCGTTCAATCGTCTCGGTGTAACAGTTGGGATAATGGGACAATTAAATCAAACCTGTGGATGCCTCTGCCATCTTATTAGTGCACAGCCACAACATTCTCTCCCCTTTCCTCACCTCTCTCTCTCCTGTCCTGTCTACACTTGATATTGATGTTTCAACACCACCATCCCGGCTCCAGGAAGTCTGTTTCTGGCACGGACCACCAGATGGGATTTAGCTGCTTCCTGTGGCAGGAAGCTGGTTCAAGGATGCTAGGAGACGGTGAGGAGAGAGGGGGCAGAAAGGTTGAACGGGGGAGGACAGGGGAGTTGGGGGGAGGATGGAGGGGTCGAGTAGGACTCAAGGAGGGTTAGAGCTATGTCAACAAACAGCTCCAGGTTCTAACAAAGGCAGTGGGACAATGGTCAAAGGGTTAGTAGGTTCAGACCGCTGAGTGTTTGTGTGTAAACAGGCCAGTGTCATTGCCTGCTGTTATTGTTGTCTATAGGCTAGCTATCCAATAGGCTTAAGGCTCAGGGTGGAAGAATCGCTAAGGAAGCGGAGCTAGCATCCTCAGAGCTTAGCTTGGGGATTGGTCATGCGTGGTTGGGGTGGGCAGAATGTGTTAGGGATAGTGGTTAAACAGGCTGTTGTGTCATTTGTAATGTGAAAAAAGTGTACTGCCACTGCTGTGCATGAATTTCAGAACAAACTGAATAGATAGTTTGAGTGTGTTGTACAGTTGTGTGCATGTGTTGGTAAGCATACAGACTCAGATTTAGGTTCAGAAAATGTGTAATATAGCAGATGAGTGGCATGAACTTTTCCACACCTGCATCCTCCCTGGGGAGTGGTGTGGCTGTCATACAACCTCTATCCTGTCCCAATTATCACTGCCATACAACCTATATCATGTCCCAATGATCACTGTCATACAACCTCTATCCTGTCCCAATGACCACTGTCATACATCCTCTATCCTGTCCCAATGATCACTGTCATACGACCTCAATCCTGTCCCAATGATCACTGTCATACAACCTCTATCCTGTCCCAATGATCACTGTCTCATTTCCAATATGTAGGTCAGCAGTCCAGCTACAATATATCTGTCTTTACATATACCCAAATCACTTGTGTACGCGCACACGCACACGCACACACACACACACACACACACACACACACACACACACACACACACACACACACACACACACACACACACACACACACACACAACCTCACTTGTCTGAGTAGGCGCTGAGTGAGACTGAGCCAGGTAGGACTACTTAACTGTGTGTGTGGATGTTTAGAAGAGCTCCTGGTCTTGTAATCATGGGGCCTTAGCAGGACAATAGGAAAGGCTGGGTTGCTGACTGCACTCACTCTGCACTCTGAATGGGAGTGGAGGGTCAAATGAAGTGCTTCTCTAACCAAGACATTAACCTCTACATCCATTTGAATGTAGCCTAGAGGTGACCCCTTAACTGGACACAACATGTTTATATATTGAGGGGTGTGAGGGGTGACTGTTAATACTAACTTATTTGAGGAATCATTTTTTATTTGTGAATCCATGCAACATACTGTACATAATGTCAGCATGATTGACAAAGCAGTAACCAGAGGAATGTCTCTTATCTCTAGTTAAAGATTTATATTGTGTATCCATTCAAATGTGTGATCCAAGGCTATTGTGTGTGTGTAGGAGGGGGTGGGGTGTGTGTGTGTGTGTGTGTGTGGGGGGGTTGGAGAGGAGTTTCAAAATGTTTTCATCCACTTTGTTCCTACTGAACACCACTGCTGGTTTGGAGTGTGGCTAGATTCTACCAATATGACTGGAAGTCAGAGAGATTCTGTTCTCCTATTATTTTTCTAAGTGCCACTTTCACGCCCCTCGTGACCACCCACTAGTTTTCTGTGGGATCGGGCGATTTTGTGACCTCGTTGCTGTATCAGAGTAGCTCCTCATTTTTCAGTGATGATACAGTGTGTACCAATACAGAAATAACACTGGTGGTAAATGTTGTTTTTGTATTAAAGGAATTTAGTCTTCCTCAAGACAGGGTGTTGGTATGCAAGTGTGTGCGTGCGCGTGCGCGTGTGTGTATTTGTGTGTGTGTGTGTATGGTCGTCACCCTGTGTGACTCACTCAGGAAAGACAGGAACCACTCCACCTTTGAAAGGCAGAGAGGCCTAACACATGGTCTCGCCAGTGTTTTCCCAATCAACTGGGGTAGTGTGAGTGTGTGTTCACACACAGCTGCAGGAAATATGGTACTTACAGTGCCTTCAGAAAGTATTCATACCCCTTGACTTATTCCACATTTCGTGTTACAGCCTGAATTTGAAATGGATTAAATATGATTTTTTTCTCACCCATCTACACACATTACCCCATAATGACAAAGTGAAAACAAGTTTTTAAAAATATTAGCACATTTAGTGAAAATTAAATACAGAATTAACTTATTTACATAAGTATCCACACCCCTGAGTCCATACTTTGTAGAAGTACCTTTGTCAGAGATTACAGCTGTGAGTCTTTCTGGGTAAGTCTCTAAGAGCTTTCCACACCTGGATTGTGCAACATTTGCCCATTACTATTTTCAAAATTCTTCAAGCTCTGTCAAATTGGTGGTTGATCATTGCTAGACAACAATTTTCAGGTCTTGCCATAGATTTTCAAGCCAAAGTTCCAAAAGCTGGGCCTAAAATAGTGTATAAGAGATCATTCAAAAGATTTTGCTGTGACTCTTATCTGGATGATGTTCAAAATATTTGTTGCTCTGATGTGATTAATAATGAGCATCCAGACGCTGCACTTGATTCATTTATGAAATTGCTTCTTCCAATTATTGATAAACATGCACCTATTAAGAAACTGACTGTTAGAACTGTTAAGGCTCCATGGATGGTGAGGAATTGAAAAACGGTATGGTTGAAAGAGATTGGGCAAAAGGAGTGGCTAATAAGTCTGGCTGCACATCTGACTGGCTGGCTTACTGCAAATTGAGAAATTATGTGACTAAACTCACTAAAAAGAAGAAGAAACTATTATGATGCCAAGATCAATGATATAAAGAATGATGGAAAAAAAAACTTTGTAGTACTTTAAATGAAATTATGGGCAGAAAGACAAATTCAACTCCATCTTTCATTGAATCAGATGCAGTGGAATAAAGTACTTAAGTAAAAATACTTTAAAGTACTACTTAAGTAGTTTTGGGGGTATCTGTACTTTACGTTACTATTTATATTTTTGATCAGTTTTACTTTTACTCCACTACATTCCTAAAGAAAATAATGTACTTTTTACTCCATACATTTTCCCTGACACCGAAAAGTACTCATTACATTTTGAATGCTTAGCAGGACAGGAAAATTGTCCAATTCACACACTTATCAAGAGAACATCCCTGGTCATCCCTACTGCCTCTGATCTGGCGGACTCACTAAACACAAATGCTTTGTTTGTAAATGATGTCTGAATGTTGGAGTGTGCCCCTGGCTATCTGTAAATTAAAAAAACATAAATTGTGCCGTCTGATTTGCTTAATATAAGGAATTTAAAATGATTTTTACTTTTGATACTTAAGTATATTTTGGCAATTACATTTACTTTTGATACTTAAGTATATATAAAATCAAATACTTTTAGACTTTTACTCAAGTAATATTTTACTGGGTGACTTTCACTTTTACTTGAGTAATTTTCTATTAAGGTATCTTTACTTTTAATCAAGTATGACTTTTGGGTACTTTTACCACCACTGATCAGATGGCTTATTCATCACAAAACCATTTGATGTTGCCAATTATTTTAATGATTACATCATTGGCAAAGTGGGCAAACTAGGCAGGAAATGCCAACAACGAACAGTGAGCCATCTTACTCATGCATAGAAAAACAAATAATGAAAGAGTGTGCAAAGCTGTCATCAGGGCAAAGGGTGGCTATTTGAAGAATCTCAAATCTCATATTTGTATTTGTTTAACAATTGTTTTGTTACTACATGATTCCATATGTGTTATTTCATAGTTTTGATGTCTTCACTATTATTCTACAATGTAGAAAATAGTAAAAATAAAGAAAAACCCTTGAATGAGTAGGTGTGTCCAAACTTTTGACTAGTACTGTATGTGTTATGGCTTTTCAAACTCTGCCATATCGTGGATTCAGAGCTATATATCTAATCGAACTCAGAGGGTTTTCTTTAATTGAAGCTTCTCTAATGTCAAAGATGTAAAGTATGGTCTACTCTTTTTTATTTTCACCAATGACCTTCCACTGGCATTAAACAAAGCATGTGTGTCCATGTATGCTGATGATTCAACCGTATACGCATCAGCAACAACAGCTAATAAAGTCACTGAAACCCTTAACAAAGAGTTGCAGTCTGTTTTGGAATGGGTGGCCAGTAATAAACTGGTCCTGAACATCTCTAAAACATTCCCTAAATTCTAGATCTCAGCTAAATCTGGTAATGAATGGTGTGGCTGTTGAACAAGTTGAGGAGACTCAATTACTTGGTGTTACCTTAGATTGTAAACTGTCATGGTCAAAACATATAGATTCAATGGTTGTAAAGATGGGGAGAGGTATGTCTGTAATAAAGAGTTGCTCTGCTTTTTTGACACCACACTCCAAAAAGCAAGTCCTGTAGGCTCTAGTTTTGTCTTATCTTGATTATTGTCCAGTCGTGTGGTTGAGTGCTGACCTAGTTAAGCTGCAGCTGGCCCAGAACAGAGTGGGCACGTCTTGTTCTTCATTGTAATCAGAGGGCTAATATAAATACTATGCATGCCAGTCTCTCTTGGCTAAGAGTTGAGGAGAGACTGACTGCATCACTTGTTCTTTTTATAAGAAACATGAATGTGTTGAAATTTCAAAATTGTTTGCATTGTCAACTTACACACACTCTGACACACACACTTACCCCACCAGACATGCCACCAGAGGTCTTTTCACATTCCCCAAATCCAAAACAAATTCAAGAAAGCGTACAGTATTATATAGAGCCATTATTGCATGGAACTCCCATCTCATATTGCTCAAATGAACAGCAAACCTGGTTTAAAAAAACAGATAAAGCAACACTTCACGGCACAACGCCTCTCCCTTATTTGACCTAGATAGTTTGTGTGTATGTATTGATATGTGGGCTACGTGTGCCTTTTTTAAATTGATGTAGTTCTGTCCTTGAGCTGTTCTTGTCTATTAATGTTCTGTATTATGTAATGTTTCATGTTCTGTGTGGACCCCAGGAAGAGTAGCTGCAGCTTTCGCAACAGCTAATGGGGATCCTAATAAAATACCAAATAACACTTTGTATTCAGAACAAAATGTGAATTGCTTTGCCACATTTTTTGCGGTATTACTTTAGTGCCTTGTTGCAAACAGGTGCATGTTTTTGAATATGTTTATTCTGTTTATTCTTTTCACTCTGTCAATTAGGTTAGTATTGTGGACTAACTACAATGCTGTTGATCCATCCTCAGTTTTCTCCTATCACAGCCATTAAACTCTGTAACTCTTTTAAAGTCACCATTGAACTCATGGTGAAATCCCTGAGCGGTTTCATTCCGCTCAGGCAACTGAGTTAGGAAGGACGCCTGTATCTCAAATCAAATCAAATGTTATTTGTCACGTGCCGAATACAACAGGTGTAGACCTTACCATGAAATGCTTACTTACACCGCCCTTAACCAACAATGCAGTTCAAGAAATAGAGTTAAGAAAATATTTATTAACTAAACTAAAGTAAAAAATACAATAAAAAGTAACACAATAAAATAACAATAACGAGGCTATATACAGGGGGTACCGGTACTGAGTCAATGTGCGGGGGTACAGGTTAGTTGAGGTAATTTGTATATATAGGTAGGGGTAAAGTGACTATGCTTAGATAATTAGTCTCCTGAGTGGCGCAGTGGTCTAAGGCACTGCATCGCTGTGCCACTAGAGATCCTAGTTCGAATCCAGGCTCTGTCGCAGGCGGCCGCGACCAGGAGTCTCATGGGCGGCGCACAATTGGCCCAGGGTAGGGGAGGGAATGGCCTCCCCTACTTTTTCACTAACTGTAAGTCGCTCTGGATAACAGCGTCTGCTAAATAAAAATAATAAACAGCGAGTAGCAGTAGTGTAAAAACAAAGGGAGGAAGCTGTTAAGGAGCCTTTTGGACCTAGACTTGGCGCTCCAGTACCGCTTGCTGTGCGGTAGCAGAGAGAACAGTTTATGACTTGGGTGACTGGAGTCTTTGACCATTTTTTGGGCCTTCCTCTGACACCGCCTAGTATATACAGTTGAAGTCGGAAGTTTACATAGACTTTCTTGTTAACAAACTATAGTTTTGGCAAGTCGGTTAGGACATCTACTTTGTGCATGACACAAGTAATGTTTCCAACAATTGTTTACAGACAGATTATTTAACTTATAATTCACTGTATCACAATTCCAGTAGGTCAGAAGTTTACATACACTGAGTTGACTGTGCCTTTAAACAGCTTGGAAAATTCCAGAAAATGATGTCATGGCTTTAGAAGCTTCTGTTACGCTAATTTACATCATTTGAGTCAATTGGAGGTGTACCTGTGGATGTATTTCAAGGCCTACCTTCAAACTTAGTGCCTCTTTGCTTGACATCATGGGAAAATCAAAAGAAATCAGCCAAGACCTCAGAAATAAAATTGTAGACCTCCACAAGTCTGGTTCATCCTTGGGAGCAATTTCCACATGCCTGAAGGTACCACGTTCATCTGTACAAACAATAGTACGCAAGTATAAACACCATGGGACCTAGAGATGAACGTACTTTGGTGTGAAATGTGCAAATCAATCCCAGAACAACAGCAAAGGACCTTGTGAAGTTGCTGGAGGAAACATGTACAAAAGTATCTATATCCACAGTAAAACGAGTCCTATATCGACATAACCTGAAAGGCCGCTCAGCAAGGAAGAAGCCACTGCTCCAAATCCGCCATAAAAAAGCCAGACTACGGTTTGCAACTGCACATGGGGACAAAGATCGTACTTTTTGGAGAAATGTCCTCTGGTCTAATGAAACAAAAATAGAACTGTTTGGCCATAATGACCATTGTTATGTTTGGAGGAAAAAGGGGGTCACTTGCAAGCCGAAGAACACCATCCCAACCGTGAAGCACGGGGGTGGCAGCATCATGCTGTGGGTGTGCTTTGCTGCAGGAGGGTCTGGTGCACTTCACAAAATAGATGGCATCATGAGGAACTAAAATTATGTGGATATATTGAAGCAACATCTCAAGACATCAGTCAGGAAGTTAAAGCTTGGTCGCAAATGGGTCTTCCAAATGGACAATGATCCGAAGCATACTTCCAAAGTTGTGGCAAAATGGCTTAAGGACAACAAAGTCAAGGTATTGGAGTGGCCATCACAAAGCCCTGATCTCAATCCTATGGAAAATGTGTGGGCAGAACTGAAAAAACGTGTGCGAGAAAGGAGGCCTACAAACCTGACTCAGTTACACCAGCTCTGTCAGGAGGAATGGGCCAGAATTCACCCAACTTATTGTGGGAAGCTTGTGGAAGGTTACATGAAACGTTTGACCCAAGTTAAACCGTTTAAAGGCAATGCTACCAAATACTAATTGAGTAAACTTCTGACCCACTGGGAATGTGATGAAATAAATAAAAGCTGAAATAAATCATTCTCTCTACTATTATTCTCACATTTCACATTCTTAAAATAAAGTGGTGATCCTAACTGACCTAAGACAGGGGATTTGTACTAGGTTTAAATGTCAGGAATTGTGAAAAACTGAGTTTAAATGTATTTGGCTAAGGTGTATGTAAACTTCCGACTTCAACTGTACGTCCTGGATGGCAGGAAGCTTGGCCCCAGTGATGTACTGGGCCGTACACACTACCCTTTGTAGCGTCTTATGGTCGGATGCTGAGCAGTTGCCATACCAGGCGGTGATGCAACCGGTCAGGATGGTCTCGATGGTGCAGCTGTAGAACCTTTTGAGGATCTGGGGACCCATGCCAAATCTTGAGTGGGAAAAGGTGTTGTCGTGCCCTCTTGACGACTGTCTTGGTGACCATGATAGTTTGTTGGAACTTGAAACTCTCAACCCGCTCCACTACAGCCCTGTTGATGTGACTGGGGGCGTGTTCAGCCCTCCTTTTCCTGTAGTCCACGATCAGCTCCTTTGTCTTGCTCACGTTGAGGGAGAGGTTATTGTCCTGGCACCACACTGCAAGGTCTCTGACCTCCTCCCTATTGGCTGTCTCATCGTTATCGGTGATCAGGCCTACCCCTGCTGTGTCGTCAGCAAACTTAATGATGGTGTTGGAGTCGTGCTTGTCTACGCAGTTGTGGGTAAACAGGGAATACAGGAGGGGACTGAGCACGCACCCCTGGGGGGCCCCCGTGTTGAGGATCAGCCTGGCAGATGTGTTGTTGCCTACCCTTACCACCTAGGGGCGGCTCGTCAGGAAGTCCAGGATCCAATTGCAGAGGGAGGTGTTTAGTCCCAGGGTCCTTAGCTTAGTGATGAGCTTTGTGGGCACTATGGTGTTGAACGCTGAGCTGTAGTCAATGAACAGCATTCTCACATAGAATGTAGTGACTGGGTGCATTGATACACCATCCAAAGTGTAATAAAAAACTTCACCATGCTCAAAGTGATATTCAATGACTGCTTTTTTATGTGTACCTATCTACTGATAGGTGCCCTTCTTTGTGAGGCATTGGAAAACCTCCCTGGTCTTTGAGGTTGAATCTGTGTTTGAAATTCCCTGCTCGACTAAGGGACCTTACAGATAATTGTGTGTGTGTGGTACAGAAATGAGGTAGTCATTCAAAAATCATGTTAAACAATATTACTGCACACAGAGTGAGTCCATGCAACTTATTATGTGACTTTTTAAGCACATTTTACTCCTGAACTTATTTAGGTTTGCTATAACAAAGGATTTGAATACTTATTGAACCAAGACATTTCAGCTTTTCATTTTAAATTAATTTGAGAAAATAATTCCACTTTGACATTATGGGGTATTGTGTGTACGCCAGTGGAAAAAATATATATAAATTCAGGCTGTAACACAACAAAATGTGGAAAAAGTCAAGGGGTATGAATACTTTCTGAAGGCACTGTATTTCCCTCTGCTGGCTTTCTTCATTTCCCCCTAATCTGTTATCTTTTCTCTTTCTTCATTTCCTCAGTCTGCTATCTTTTGAAGCTCTCTACTTTTCACTTTCTACTTTAGGGCAATTCCATGGTAACGGAATTACGCTGAGACTCAGGTTTTTCACTTTAAAATGTATGCCAAACAAAAACCACTGGTTTCACAAACCATACAACTCTATGCACAATGACTACTTTGAACAATTTACACAGTAAAAAAATCTAATTTACGGTAAAATCTCCCTCAGTTTTATATTGTTACCATACTTTGTAACGGCACAGTTCTTTCTGTAAATGTGTTTTTGTAAAATGTTCAGTGGAAATTGTTAAAAGTAGTCCCTGTGCATAGAGTTCTATGGTTTGTTAAACTTTGAAATCAATGTTTTTTGTTTGGCATACATTTTAAGGTGAGAAATCTCTACTTTCTCTGCTCGAATCCAAATGGTTTCTTTAGGTGTCGGTTCAGCCAGTAATATTGTCTTTAGAAAAGTGTTTGGATGTGTGTCTGTGAGTGCTTATACACATGTATGTGTGTGTGGGTAATCACTACAGCAATACAGACAGAGATCCTCTCCCGTAGAGACTCCAGCAGCTACTTGACTTGACTAGACAGAGGCAGGGAAATTGCACTTGGCCTTGCTGTCTTGTTTACCAGCGTCCATATCCTTTATCTGTCTGGAAAACAACAACTCAAATAGCTGGTTTCTCCCTGGAACCCCAGTGTCCCTCTGCGGCTTCGTCGACTCACTTTCCTGTTTTGCCAAGTATCACCAGCTATTGTTTTCACTTCACAATGATGTTTAGATTAGATACCCAAACCCCGGCCCGCACTAAAATGAGAATGAAAAGGAAGGTGTGTGTGTGTGTGTAGGATGCTCTCTGTAGGGGGTCTCCAACGTGAGAGGTGGGAGAGAGAGGGATGTATATGTTTAAGTGAGGGGGAAATGGAAGAAATGCTCCACACACACAAGAAAACTTGCATCTCGATGGGATGTACACACACACACACACACACACACACACTCATACACACTCACAATAAATGTGGCAACCAGACTACTACCAGCAGGAAGTCTCCCCCACATGAAAAGTCTTGTCAGATGCCAGCCTACATAGGCAGACCAACTTAGGGGGATTGAGGAAGGAAAGGAAGGGGGAGATAATGGTTCATCAGATGCTCTCTGATCTGTTGTTTCCACATGCTCTGCTTATCTGCTATGTGGAACAGAAGAGCACAACTAAAGCCAGAGCCAAATGTAACCGTCTCCCTCTGGCCCTACTGTGTTACACTCCCTGAGGCTGTCTGTGTTTTTGGCTGAATGTTTTCCTCCTTCTCCTTAGCTGCTGTGCATTTGTCTGTAGTGACTAGTGACAGATGAATTACCTGAGTGCCAAAAAGGGGGTTGAGCATTATTCTAAAGCAGTGTAGCAGTAGCTGCTCTGGAATGTGTGCTGCAGTGGAGGCTGCTGAGGGGAGGACGGCTCATTATAATGGAATTGTATCAAAAATGGTTTTCATGTGTTTGATACCATTACATTCGCTCCATTACAGCCATTATTATGAGCCATCCTCCCCTCAGCAGCGTCCACTGGTGTGCTTGAAATGCATACTTAAGCATAGGATCAGATTATTTTACATGTACATTTTAAAAAACATTTTAGTCATTTAGCAGACGCTCTTATCCAGAGCGACTTACAGTTAGTGAGTGCATACATTTTCATACTGCCCCCCCCCCCATGGGAAACAAACCCACAACCCTGGTGTTGCAAGCCACATGCTCTACCAACTTAGCAGTGTTTCCCAAATGGTCACCAGTGGTCACTCTGCAAGGTGTATGTGTGTGTGTGTGTGTGTGTGTACGAAACGCTTCAGTGGTGCATGTTATTGGAATGCAAACAAACCCTAAACAGGGATGGTAGACACACACACAAACACCACTACCTTGCTACATTTCTCTCTTCATGATGTCCTCCACTCTATGAATTCTCAATTGGTCCTAAGAGTCCAGCTTTGAGTCCACTTCTAGGTTTTCTTGACAGCTCACCTTCTCATGGAGCCTGCAAAAAATCAAGACGCTTATGTTTTGAGAACTACCTGGGTTTAGGAGAGTACACTTTTAAATCAGTGAAACTGACAGTATGACAACAATTCCAATAAGAGCCTTCACACCGGGCAAAAACTGGTTGAATCAACGTTGTTTCCAAGTAGTTTCAACAAAACAATTATATGTGATGACGTTGAATAATGTCGAAAACGGATTGGATTTGAACAATGTAATCAACGTAAGGGAATTTCATCTTTTTTTTCGCTCAACTGTTAACCAAACTCCAATGACGTGGTGACAATTGTTTTGATGATTTCACGTTGAATTCACGTTAGTTGACAACTCAACCAAATGTAAACCAAAACTAGACGTTGAAATAACGTCTGTGCCCAGTGGTGGCTTATTCTTATTCTGAAATCTGTCAGGTAACAGTCTTTTTTGGGGGATAAACCGTTTCAAAAAGTTTGCGTTGTAGAATAAAATAGGGCTAATCATTACCACACACTACCACGCACTAACCACACGCCCTCCCACAGACGTGGAGGTTTAGACTGTTGAAAATTACAACACACCTTCATACACATGTTATATGTTAATTAGGAGAGGGAGTAGTGGTGTGTGTGAACGTGCATGTCTGTTTATACTCTGATAGAGAGAGAGAGAGAACTGTTAAGGACTCCCACCAGCTCTCCAAATGAGGATAATTGTTGTAGGAGAACAGCTTTATGTGTGAAACGGATCCCCTGTTTGTTTAGGAGATAGAACCTAATCGTATTGGCCGACCTCTGCTCTCTCTGACCGCACAGAGACGGTCGCTCTGAGGGGAGTCAGCCTCCCCTTTTGGCTTTTAACAAGGTCTGGGGACCCTTAACTATGTCTCTGAAAACATACAGTGGAGAGGGACTGGTATCTTTAGCATCATCTTTCCCAGAGTTATCACCCTGTCCGGTGTTATCACTCTGTGAAAAGCTTTTATTGGCCCGCACAGTGATGGTTTGTTGATGTCCGAGCTGAAAGGGAAGTGATATACTTGAAACTTCCCATGCTATTGTTTCTGGTGTAGGTTATAGGCCTACGGTTCCTTTCGGTCCAGCTCATCAAATAATTGATCAGCATTGTGATAATGCAAACAGGATATTTATATTAATGTAAACATTGATTGATCAGGTTGATTGGTCAGGTTTTACATGTTGTGTTAACCGTACAGAGTATAACAAACTTCGTCTATATAGGCTATTAGATAATTTCCCGTCACACGTTAAACTTTTATATATACATGCAGAGCTAAGATTAGGCCATTTCACACTCCTTTTTCATTTTCCTATAGTGTAGATTCATATAATTGGCAAGATGTCTGTTGTTTATCAGGATTGTTTCCCCTGCTTGTTAGCATCTATATTATCTGAAACTGCAATTTTGCATAATACACTACATTGTTGCGAGCCCTTCGGTATGGATAGCTACTACTTTTTGCAGCAGCAAAAATTGTATGTTCTTGACTGTGTTATGTGGGATTTAAAAAAACTAAACAGCTCAACAATTGCAGCTTATTGCTGAGAAACCCAACAAAAATCATATCATATTACAACAAAACATGAAAGAAGACATTAAAGTAATCCAGAAAGGGGCATTTGACAATCTAAAAGCAGTTTGCGACTGACAAGTTTGAAGTTGCCCACACATTTATCAGCAAGAGCTACAGTGAGGGGAAAAGTATTTGATCCCCTGCTGATTTTGTACGTTTGCCCACTGACAAAGAAATGATCAGTCTATAATTTTAATGGTAGGTTTATTTGAACAGTGAGAGACAGAATTACAACAAAAAAATCCAGAAAAACGCATGTCAAAAATGTTATATATTGATTTGCATTTTAATGAGGGAAATAAGTATTTGACCCCCTCTCAATCAGAAAGATTTCTGGCTCCCAGGTGTCTTTTATACAGGTAACGAGCTGAGATTAGGAGCACACTCTTAAAGGGAGTGCTCCTAATCTCAGCTTGTTACCTGTATAAAAGACACCTGTCCACAGAAGCAATCAATCAATCAGATTCCAAACTCTCCACCATGGCCAAGACCAAAGAGCTCTCCAAGGATGTCAGGGACAAGATTGTAGACCTACACAAGGCTGGAATGGGCTACAAGACCATCGCCAAGCAGCTTGGTGAGAAGGTGACAACAGTTGGTGCGATGATTCGCAAATGGAAGAAACACAAAAGAACTGTCAATCTCCCTCAGCCTGGGGCTCCATGCAAGATCTCACCTCATGGAGTTGCAATGATCATGAGAACAGTGAGGAATCAGCCCAGAACTACACGGGAGGATCTTGTCAATGATCTCAAGGCAGCTGGGACCATAGTCACCAAGAAAACAATTGGTAACACACTACGCCGTGAAGGACTGAAATCCTGCAGCGCCCGCAAGGTCCCCCTGCTCAAGAAAGCACATATACAGGCCCGTCTGAAGTTTGCCAATGTACATCTGAATGATTCAGAGGAGAAATGGGTGAAAGTGTTGTGGTCAGATGAGACCAAAATCGAGCTCTTTGGCATCAACTCAACTCGCCGTGTTTGGAGGAGGAGGAATGCTGCCTATGACCCCAAGAACACCATCCCCACCGTCAAACATGGAGGTGGAAACATTATGCTTTGGGGGTGTTTTTCTGCTAAGGGGACAGGACAACTTCACCGAATCAAAGGGACGATGGACAGGGCCATGTACCGTCAAATCTTGGGTGAGAACCTCCTTCCCTCAGCCAGGGCATTGAAAATGGGTCGTGGATGGGTATTCCAGCATGACAATGACCCAAAACACACGGCCAAGGCAACAAAGGAGTGGCTCAAGAAGAAGCACATTAAGGTCCTGGAGTGGCCTAGCCAGCCTCCAGACCTTAATCCCATAGAAAATCTGTGGAGGGAGCTGAAGGTTCGAGTTGCCAAACGGCTCGAAACCTTAATGACTTGGAGAAGATCTGCAAAGAGGAGTGGGACAAAATCCCTCCTGAGATGTGTGCAAATCTGGTGGCCAACTACAAGAAACGTCTGACCTCTGTGATTGCCAACAAGGGTTTTGCCACCAAGTACTAAGTCATGTTTTGCAGAGGGGTCAAATACTTATTTCCCTCATTAAAATGCAAATCAATTTATAACATTTTTGACATGCGTTTTTCTGGATTTTGTTGTTGTTATTCTGTCTCTCACTGTTCAAATAAACCTACCATTAAAATTATAGACTGATCATCTCTTTGTCAGTGGGCAAACGTACAAAATCAGCAGGGGATCAAATACTTTTTTCCCTCACTGTATCTAGTGTTTAGGATTTCTGTCGTGAGCCCAGACAGTACATCATGCAGCTCTGAGTGGAGAGCAGGCCAGGCCTGGTTACAGCTCAAAGTCCCATAGGGGCCGAGCTTCAAGCCCACTACTGAGTTAAAGATCCACAATGCAAGGTTATGATGTTTTTTTAAATATTGCAGGAAAAAAGAAACAAGAAAAAACGTGGTCTGGGGACAGAGAGGGAGAGAGGCAGGATCACATTTCTTTAAAAGCACTCAAATGTTGTTTCAACTCCTGCTTAATTTCCTGAGGGCCCATTTTTTTCTGTTTTAGGTTGTGGAGTCCAGATTTGCATATGCTCCATCCCCCCTTTTCTGATTGGCTGGGTCCTCCCCTGCTTGTGTCATCACAGATCCAAACTTCCTCAGTGCTCTCCTAACTTTACTTTGTAGCTACAGGCTGATGAACCGGGAGGCTGGGAGCCAGCAGCTGTGTAAGTGAGTAATGCAGTCAGCTATGAGTGTATGTATGTGTAAGAGAGGGAGGCAATAGTTATAGTTATAGGGTTCTGTAATTTAGTTCTCTGACTCAACTTAAGGGTTGTAAGGTTGTTGGTATAAAAAGGATGTAGGGTTGTCTTTAATTCATTTTCTAATTCTGTTTTGTTAGGAAATACATTAGATTGTTTCATTGACAGATTGAACTATAATTGTTGGTATATTTTGTGCTGATATTCAGAGCTCTGTAAAAGTGTATGAATATGGGTAGATGAGCTGTTTGATTCATGGTTTATATTGATAAAAACATCATTCTATGTTTTGTTGATTTATAACTCAGATATTGGACTTTCAAGAATTTACTGTAGCAGGGTATTTTCAAAAGAGATATGTTCTATCAAAAGGTTTTACTTTTTTCATCAGTCATCAGTATTTAAATTGAAGAAGATAATTGTAGAGTAGGGGAAAACAATTACACTGCCTTATCTCAGTAGTTTATAGTGGGTGTTAGCCATGCCCTTTTAAATGCTGGACAGGACAGTAATATCTCACACAGTCATGCTGCTGGCTCTACTGCTGGTTCTGTGCCTTGGTTCTGGGGCCCAGTCTTCAGACCCGGCCTCATTAACTGTTATGTACAGAGTCTGGGAGGAGCAGCCTGTGGGCACCAGGGTCGGCCATCTGGTCGATGACCTGCGTCAGAGAGGCGAGACAGGGGCACTGGAGGATTTCCAGGTCGTGGAGCACGGTCAAGCCCTGCCTTTCTCCATCGGTGCGAGAGATGGAACTGTCTCCACCCTGGGCCAGCTGGACCGGGAGGAGCTGTGTCGAGGCTCGGACCTGTGTGAGCTGGCCTTCAGCGTCCTCTACAGGAAAGGTGGCACTATTCATTTTCTGAGGGTACGGGTGGAGGTGATGGACCTGAATGACCACAGCCCCACATTCCCCAGTGGCCAGCAGGAATTGGAGATATCTGAGACGGCCACGTTGAGGATGCGGATCCCCCTGGACCGAGCGGTGGACCCGGACGCCGGCCCTAATGGCCTGCAGACCTACTCACTGTCCGTCAACCAGCACTTTGCCCTGGATGTAAGGAGTACTGTGGATGGGCCAAAGCAAGCAGAGCTGGTGGTGATCAAGGAGCTGGACAGGGAGGTGCAGTCCTCCTTCGAGCTGACTCTGGTGGCCTGGGACAAGGGGAACCCTCCCAGGTCGGGCAGTACTCTGGTCCGAGTCAAAGTCTTGGACTCTAACGATAACAGCCCCATGTTTGAGGATAGCACCCCCACCGTGGAACTAACCGAGGACACAGCCCGTGGGACTATCGTCATCAACCTCAAGGCCACGGACCCTGACCAAGGGGCCAACGGGGAGGTTGAGTACTCTCTAAGCAAGCATGCTCCACCTGAGGTGCAGGAGCTTTTCAGTGTTCACCCCCAGAGTGGGGCAGTGACCTTAAAAGGCCAACTGGACTATGAGGACAAACACTCTTATGAGGTGGACTTCCAGGCTCGCGATCTTGGCCCCAACGCCATGCCCTCTCACTGTAAACTACACGTCAAGCTGAAGGATGTCAATGATAATGCACCAAGGATCCACGTCACTTGGACACCTCCTGATTCCCCAGTGGCAACTGTTTTAGAGGGTGCACCGGAGGACACATTCCTCGCACTGGTGATGGTCTCTGATGTAGATTCCGGGGACAACGGGAATGTGCATGCCCACATCCGGCATGGATCAGGCCACTTCCGCCTCAAGAAAATCCATGGCGACAACTACATGATTGTAACCAATGGCACCTTGGATCGGGAAAAGGTCATGGAGTATAATCTCACGTTACTTGCCCAGGATTATGGTGACCCTCCATTGTCATGTGTTAGACACCTAGTTGTCCATGTGTTGGATGAGAATGACAATGCCCCTGTGTTCTCCAAGTCCCACTACAGGGCTTCCTTCAAGGAGAACAATGCTGTGGGCCTCCAGGTCCTCAAGGTAGAGGCCAATGATGTGGACATTGAGCTCAGCGGCAGGGTGTCCTACTCCATCCGAGAGTCCAACGAACTGGGAACTCCCACGGCGTCTTTCACCATCCACCCCACCAGTGGCGTAGTCAGCGCCCAGCAGTCATTGGACTACGAGGAGTCGCCCACCTACTCCTTCATCGTGGAGGCCATAGACCACGGGCATCCACCCCTCACCAGCACTGCTACGGTTCTCATCGAGATTCAGGATGTCAATGACAACTACCCTGTCATCAAGGAGCCGATGCCAAAGAAAGGCATAGCCTTTGTGAGTGTCCCGGTCAATGCAGAGAAGGGGGAGATGGTGACAGAGCTAGGGGATGGTGCTGAAGAAGGCTCCATCTATCCTCCGACCGATCGCTCTGTCCAAAATGGACTTTCGGGATTCCTGGCCACTACTATCAAGGCCAACGATCTAGACTCTGGCCTCAATGGAAGACTCAGCTACAGGATCACAGATGGAAACCCCACAGGAATGTTCAGACTCGACGACACCACCGGACAACTGTACGTTAACACGACCAATGCTACAGAGCTCATTGGGAAGACTTTCAAAGTGGATATCACTGTATCGGACAAGGGCTCTCCAAGGCTAGTGACAAAGGCCACCTTGGAGGTGACTTTCATCAACTTGCAGGACCATCTAAAGAACTCAGCCCCTGGAAACCGTGGCCAGCTGAGTTTCACCATGATGATGGCTATCTGCCTTGGGGCCTGCTGCCTCCTGCTTCTCCTGGCTGTTGCCCTGGTGACCACCTTCTGTCGCCCCACGAAACGAGACAACCATGCCTACAACTGCAGGACGGCCGAGTCCACCTACACTCGTCACCCTCGCCGTCCACAGAAGAACATCATGAAGACGGACATCCAGCTGGTGCCAGTCCTGAGAGGACGAAGGGAGGACCCTACGGAAGACGAGGATGAAGCCCAGCCCCTCTCCCCTATGACCCTGGTGGTTGAAGAGCAGCACACCGAAAGGCAATACAGCATAGCCACCTCCATGTACCCAACAGTCCACTCCCAGGCCTACCCTGAGGGGTGCGCAACGCTGCCAGTCTCCCATATCAGAACACTCAGGAAACCTGGGAGCATCGAGCTGGACGGCACTCTCCCTCGAACCCCCACCACTCCTTACCGAACCCTGCGCAAGGCAAGAAACCCTTCGTCGTCCTCCTCACTGTCTCAGACCAGTACCCTGAGGCGACATGGGAACTCTGAGATCCAGGCTAGGCCTGACGTTGAAGAGCCAGAACCATCCTCCCCAGTGTCCCAGGTAGCAACACTTAGAAGGCCCAAGAACACAGATACCAGAGGTGGACGTGATGCTGAAGACCACAGACGGATGCTGAGGAACTTGGTCCGTCTCTCCATGGCTGCCTTCGGAGACAACTCCATCGAGCTGTCTGCTGCCTCTCCAGAAGTACAGGTAATAAACATTTTAGTTAGAAATACTACAAACATGAATGCACATTTGGTATATATCATGCAATGCATTACATTGATGTTAGATGATATATACATCTAACTAATAACAGACAGGTTTTTCTCAGACTTTTGTATTGTAAATAGGCCTTATTTTTGTCCCTTAAATAATTACTTTAAGTAATTATGTGTAACCTACAGGAATTGAGGTACATTGAAATTGAATGTACTGAGAGCAGATAATTTTCCCCCTCTGTTCCTCTCTGCTATTTTGGCCTGGTGTATGGCTTACATATAGGAAGCCTAAGGGGACAGCTGACAGATGATGCTGGAGCCAAAGCATTGAGTTTATTCAGGTGCTCATGTGTCAGCCACTGTAATCCTGTCTACTCCCGTGCCCCCCGAGCAATCGCTCCTTTTACTCAATATCACATAACAGATTCATAAAGAGGAGGAAAAATGCCAGGAAGAATCAGTAGACGACTCTTATTCTCTAAAGGGGAAACCCAGACAAAGTAAGCTATGATATATCTGTAGTGTAAGGTAATACTGCTTTGACATGTAAGAACCTCAAGCCGTCAGTTACAAATGGCCCAAATCGCTATTGCTGACCTCACTTTAAGCAAAGAAAAACAGCAACTGTAAAGGTCTGGTTTCCAACTACTCCAGAAGTGCTGTGCTAGTCAAACGATACATCCTCATTGAGGGGGAATCCAGGCAGTCGACGATGCCAACGCCCAATGGGCTTAGAACAAAGAGTCTGGCAAAGTCTAAAGGCCTCACGTTAATTCCATTTTAAGAGCAGGAAGAGGCCTGATTCTTGACCCACCTTTCCTGCACCCCCGCCCGCTTGTCCCACTTGGCACTTTGGCTTTAGAGGTCTCCCAAGGGGCCAAAACGTCTGAGCTGGGGGGGAGTCCCCCCCCCGTCCTCTTCCTCCACACGTTCATATTTCGGAGGTTCATCCTGGAAGGAAACAGGTCAGAGAAGAATAGCCCTTTATGTAAAAGCGCTTTCCTGTCCACCCTCGGCCCTCTGAGTGCAACACATACATGTGCCTACACACACACAAACACACCTCCCTCTCTACACATCACAAAGGCTGTTTCCTCTCTGAGCGTGGGGGCATGTTTTTTTATATTTTTTTATTTAACCTTTATTTAACTAGGCAAGTCAGTTAAGAACAAATTCTTATTTACAATGACGGCCTACCCCGGCCAAACCCGGACGACGCTGGGCCAATTGTGCGCCACCCTATGGGACTCCCAATCACGGCCGGATTGTGATACAGCCTGCAATTGAACCAGGGTCTGTAGTGACGCCTCTAGCACTGAGCTGCAGTGCTTAGACCGCTGCGCCACTCTGGAGCAGCGGCACATTGCTCCCATAAGAAAGATGCCAGCACAAACCGCTCCAAGGTTCTCATAGAACAATAATATTTATTAATTTGACTATTATGACACCCATTCCCTTTCCCACAGAAAGTCACCTTTCTTGCACATGTTGCAACAGTTAAACCAACATATACCATGAACATACACTACCAGTCAAAAGTTTGGACACACCTACTCATTCAAGGGTTTTTCTTAATTTTTACTATTTTCTACATTGTAGAATAATAGTGAAGACATCAAAACTATGAAATAACACATAACACATATTTTACCAAGAAGGAGAGATGGAGTGCTGCATCAAATGACCTGGCCTCCACAATCCCCCGACCTCAACCCAATTCAGATGGTTTGGGATGAGTCGGACGGCAGAGTGAAGGAAAAGCAGCCAACAAGTGCTCAGCATATGTGGGAACTCCTTCAAGACTGTTGGAAAAGCATTCCAGGTGAAGCTGGTTGAGAGAATGCCAAGAGTGTGCAAAGCTGTCATCAAGGCAAAGGGTGGCTATTTGAAGAATCTCAAATATAAAATATATTTTGATTTGTTTAACACTTTTTTGGTTACTACATTTCATAGATTTGATGTCTTCACTATTATTATACAATGTAGAAAATAGTCAAAATAAAGAAAAACCCTTGAATGAGTAGGTGTTCTAAAACTTTTGACCGGTAGTGTACATAAACAATGAGAACCACAGCACTTTATGGTATTTCCATGCCTTTACATGCTGTGGCATGTTCAATTTAATAGATCAAAAACTCTGAAGTTTGTGGGCATTGCCTTTGTCATTGAGTAAAACGATATCCTGTACAGTTGGTATAAAACTGTCCAAACAGCCTCAATACACCACATTCTCCAAGCCCTAGTTTGTTATTCTGACTTCTGTGTTGTAATATCAGTAGCTGCATGTTTTCCATCCAATTGGTGACAGAATTTCATGTGAATATTCTCAAATCTGCAAGAAAAAATATGTGAATTTTCCCACTAGATGTGTGCTTCCATCAAACAGATTTTTTGCGAATATAATGCTGTGCGTGATGACGAAGTACACATAGAAAACACTTTTGGGTTTAAGTTTCCATGTACCGAAAAGTTCATTGTGTTTCCATCCAATTGTTGTCTTTGTCGATGATTTTAGCACAAAAAGTATTTGATAAACAGCAAATGTGCCCACTCTGGTCTTGACACGAACAGCTTGTAGATAGGCTACAGTGCAGACGGTACATGATGAGATCATGGATAAACGCGAGATCATTTTTATTTGTCAATTAGCAGCCAAGAACCGATTATCATGTCACCAGCATTATTTATTTAATCTGTAGCCTATAAACTGCATGGTGTTCGAAGTCGTCGTGGGAGGACCACACAACATAGTATTGTGTGACTGCAAGTTTACTTCGAAATTATGGTTAATCTATTAATATTTGCGCTTAAAAGTGTTTATATCGCAATTGTCGCATAATTCGTTTTACAGACATGTTTTTTTTTTATACGGCATGACTTTACTAGTTTTGCTGGAAACATGGTTACTGTCTACTAACCCTTTTCTCCTCCTGCCAATTTACAGCAGATCTCCCAGCTCCTCTCCCTGCTCCACCAGGGCCAGCTGCAGCCGAGACCCAATTTCCGAGGCAACAAGTACTCCCATCGCGCTGGCAGGTGAGCACATTTCCTCTTTCTTCTTTTATTTTCTTCCCTTTGTTTCAGAGCCATTTGGCTGTTGATCACTACCACCGCTACATGCATAATTTATTTGAGATTTTTATTGATGCTTTATGATCCAACAGGCAACATGACAGTCTTGACTTTCATTATGTATTTCTTCACAACATTTTCACTTATGTCAAAAACGTATATTTACATAGATATGTTTTTTATTTAGATGTATCCTTTATATGTACAAGTGATCCCATTGAGATTTTAAATATATTTTTCAAAGGAGACCTGCGCAAAGGCACCCTATAAATAATGATCATTTAAAATCCTCCTATGAATATAACTAGGCAATGGAGCTCAGGTTTTTGTCTGATAAACTGGAAGACCTCCTATGTCCTCAGCCCCCCCCTCCCTCCCCCCCTGGTTTGTCTACCTAATTGGGTGAGACTTCCTGTCTCTGGCCTGGTTGGCCTAGCTATCTCCCTTGGGTCCAGGTCTCTGGCCTGGTTGGCCTAGCTATCTCCCTTGGGTCCAGGTCTCTGGCCTCTGACAGGCTCAGATAACTTCTCTGACAGGGAGCATGTTCTGTCATCAGTCTATACCTCCAGTCTCTGGTATTTTATCACCTAATACTAAAACACCTAGAAGTACAGTGCATTCGGAAAGTATTCAAACCCCTTTACCTCTTCCACATTTTGTTAAGTTACAGCCTTATTTAAAAAAATAAAAAATCCCCTCATCAATACAATACAATACCCCATAATGACAAACCCAAAACAGTTTTTGTAGCATTAAAAAAAATAATAATAATGAAATATCAAATGTACATAAGTATTCAGACCCTTTACTCAGTACTTTGTTGAAGCACCTTTAGCAGTGATTACAGCCTTGAGTCTTCTTGAGAATGACGCTACAAGCTTGGCACACCTGTATTTGGGGAGTTTCTCCCATTCTTCTCTGCAGATCCTCTCAAGCTCTGTCAGGTTGGATGGTGAGCGTAGGGATTCACCGTAGGGATGGGGCTAGGTTTCCTCCAGATGTGACACTTGGCATTCAGGCCAAAGAGTTCGATCTTTGGTTTCATCAGACCAGAGAATCTTGTTTCTCATGGTCTGAGAGTCCTTTAGGTGCCATTTGGCAAACTCCAAGTGGGCTGTCATGTGCCTTTTACTGAGGAGTGGCTTCCGTCTGGCCACTCTACCATAAAGGCCTGATTGATGGAGTGCTGCAGAGATGGTTGTCCTTCTGGAAGGTTCTCCCATCTCCACAGAGCAACTCTGGAGCACTGTCAGAGTGACCATTGGGTTCTTGGTCACCTCCCTGACCAAGGCCCTTCTCCCCCGATTGCTCAGTTTGGCTGGGCGGCCAGCTCTAGGAAGAGTCTTGGTGGTTCCAAACTTCTTCCATTTAAGAATGATGGAGGCCACAGTGTTCTAGGGGACCTTCAATGCTGCAGAAATGTTTTGGTAACCTTCCCCAGATCTGTGCCTCAACACAATCCTGTCTCGGAGCTCTACGGACAATTCCTTTGACCTCATGGCTTGTTTTTTGCTCTGACATGCACTGTCAACTGTGTGACCTTAAATAGACAGGTGTGTGCCTTTCCAAATCATGTCCAATCAATTCAATTTACCACATGTGGACTCCAATCAAGTTGTAGAAACATCTCATGGATGATCAATGGAAACAGGATGCACCTGAGCTCAATTTCGAGTTTCATAGCAAAGGGTCTGAATACTTATGTAAAGGTATTTCTGTTTTTAATTTTTAATACATTTGCTAAAATTTCAAAAAACCTATTTTCACTTTGGCATTATGGGATATTGTGTGTAGATGGATGTGGGGGAAAATAATTTAATCCATTTGAGAATAAGGCTGTAACGTAACAAAATGTGGAAAAGGTCAAGGGGTCTGAATACTTTCCGAATGCACTGTACATCAAGTAGGAGTCCAAGATTAGCATTTCACCTCTTAGCATGGCTTAGAGCAGTTTAGAGCAGCACATCACAGTTAAATATCACTTAGCACACCATTGTCTGGCTCAATGCACCTCAGCACTGCATGGTGTAGCTTAGCCACTAGGGTTAGAAACTATTAAAGGTCCAATGCAGTTGTTTTTTATCTCAATATCAAATTATTTTTGGGTAACAATTAAGTAAGTACCTTACTGTGATTTTTTTCAATTAAAATGTTCAAAAATAAACACAAATGGCTTCTTAGCAAAAAGCAATTTCTCAAGCAAGAAATTAGCTAGGACTGTCTGGGAGGGGAAAATTTAAAATTAGCTGTTATTGGCAGAGAGGTTTGGAACTATCTTTCTTATTGGTCTATTAACTAATTTACCCCCTGGTGATGTCACAATGCAGGCCAAAACTCTGTCCCACCAAAACAGGCTGACATTTCGGGCAGTCTTTTCAAACAGCTCTTACACTAAAAGGGCATTATCGTAATTTTCACAGTATTGTTCCAACCTCATGGTGTGGCAATATGTATATAAAACACAGGAAAATTAAGATTTTGACTGCACTGATCCTTTAAACTATTATATTGAGCTCAGGTCAGCATATTTCCAGAATGGAATACATTTTCTCCCATTACATTTAGGGAACAATTGAACAGGACAGTCATAATGATGGTTCCACAAGATGGCTGACATTGGTTCTAAAATGTCCTCCCTCCTCCCTCACTGTCCCTGACACTCCCCGGTCTGTTTCCTCTGCTTCCCTGAAGGACTGGCGCTCAGGACACTGATTGTCAGAGCACCAAGGACAGTGGCCATGGCGAGAGTGAAGCCGGAGACATGGACTGGGACACGGGCCGAGATTCCCCTGTCGACCTGCTGCTGGAGGAGGGCCTTAACAACCTGCTCAATAACCCTGGTAACAACTTTTTTCTTTTTCAATTAAACCTATATTTTAATAGACAACTATTTTATAGTCAACAAACAACAATAAC